>NC_069503.1:1146606814-1146866814 GCF_027579735.1 Bombina bombina | reverse complement strand
GGTTTATGGTCCTGAACCCACTCTCGAACTCCTGCGGGTAACTTGTCGAAGTAATGTTCCAACAGGAATAGCTGCAGCACCTCTTCCCCAGATACGGCTTGGCACCCCGCTATCCAGTGAGCTGCTGTGCGGTGCACCTTACATGCCCACTCGACGTAGGAATCTCCAGCTAGTTTAACAGTGTCTCTGAACTGCCTCCTGTATGCCTCTGGTGTAACCACATACCTGGAGAGCAGAGCCTCTTTTACAGCATTATAATCCCCGACTTCCTCATCTGCAATGGCCCGAAAAGCTTCGCTGGCCCGGCCGGATAATTTTCTGGATAATATCATGACCCAGTCCTCTGCGGGTACCTTGTGTAGTGCACATTGCCTCTCAAAATCCGCAAGGTACCCATCAATCTCTCCTTCTGTTTCCAGGAAGTTTTTAAAAGCTGCAAAATTTACTTTTCTCTTTTCCACTGGGGTTGCTGTGACTTGGGCTGCTGCAGCGCCGCTTTGGCGAAGTAGGTTGGCCTCCACAGCTGCTATGACCCGGTCGATAATTTCAGCAGATGGGTTGGGGCCATAATGTGCCAGTCTTATTTTAACCGCCCGATCAAAGCTTGCTTCTTCGGGGGTTTTGTCTGATATGCTGGGCTCATTGGTTCCTTCGGGCCCTGGTACTTCGTCCATCTCGGTCAGTATTGTAATAGTCTCCCTCTTCCTGAGGTTACTGGCTTGTGTAGTTGCTCTTCTGGGCGATGAGGATCATCCCGTTGCTTGCCACCAATTGTTACGGTATAACCCGGATACCAAGGGTTAATACCTGATGAAAGATGTCCTGAATATGGGATCAGCAACTCACAACCCAGCTCATTCCCCCCTCAAACATGAGACCAGGCTCCACATTGAAGGTAAAAACAGAATGCACTTTATTGAGGGCTATATGCCCAGTATTTATGCAGGTCTGAGACCAGATGGGGGGGTTGGAAGAGTATTTTACATTAGATAGAGGGAAGACGCCCTTTGACATGATACAATAGAATTACATTACTTAAGTAGATAAACAATTTAAACACAAGAAAACAATAGAGTCCTTCTTATCACCTAGCAGTGAATGCTTATCACATAAACTTAATTACAGTACACAATATGCTAGGAAACCTGTCTCAGAAAATAGCTTCTCAAAGCTGAACAAAGTTAACCCTTCCAGTACTGACAGAGGGGTCTGTCACAGGGAGTATGTATGTGTGTGTGTGTGTGTGTATGTATGTGAGTATGTATGTATGTGTGTATGTATGTGTGTGTGTGTGTGTTTATGTATGTACAGTATGTATGTATGTGTGTATGTATGTATGTGTGTGTGTGTGTGTTTATGTATGTACAGTATGTATGTATATATGTGAGTATCTATGTGTGTATTTATGTGTGTATGTGAGAATGTATGTACAGGGAGTGCAGAATTATTAGGCAAGTTGTATTTTTGAGGATTAATTTTATTATTGAACAACAACCATGTTCTCAATGAACCCAAAAAACTCATTAATATCAAAGCTGAATAGTTTTGGAAGTAGTTTTTAGTTTGTTTCTATTTATAGCTATTTTAGGGGGATATCTGTGTGTGCAGGTGACTATTACTGTGCATAATTATTAGGCAACTTAACAAAAAACAAATATATACCCATTTCAATTATTTATTTTTACCAGTGAAACCAATATAACATCTCAACATTCACAAATATACATTTCTGACATTCAAAAACAAAACAAAAACAAATCAGTGACCAATATAGCCACCTTTCTTTGCAAGGACACTCAAAAGCCTGCCATCCATGGATTCTGTCAGTGTT
Organism: Bombina bombina; assembly: GCF_027579735.1. Classification (NCBI taxonomy): domain Eukaryota; kingdom Metazoa; phylum Chordata; class Amphibia; order Anura; family Bombinatoridae; genus Bombina; species Bombina bombina. The sequence goes on along the minus strand of NC_069503.1, from coordinate 1,146,864,983 downwards.
TTGATCTGTTCACCATCAACATTGCGTGCAGCAGCAACCACAGCCTCCCAGACACTGTTCAGAGAGGTGTACTGTTTTCCCTCCTTGTAAATCTCACATTTGATGATGGACCACAGGTTCTCAATGGGGTTCAGATCAGGTGAACAAGGAGGCCATGTCATTAGATTTTCTTCTTTTATACCCTTTCTTGCCAGCCACGCTGTGGAGTACTTGGACGCGTGTGATGGAGCATTGTCCTGCATGAAAATCATGTTTTTCTTGAAGGATGCAGACTTCTTCCTGTACCACTGCTTGAAGAAGGTGTCTTCCAGAAACTGGCAGTAGGACTGGGAGTTGACCTTGACTCCATCCTCAACCCGAAAAGGCCTCACAAGCATCTTTGATGATACCAGCCCAAACCAGTACTCCCCCCTCCACCTTGCTGGCGTCTGAGTCGGACTGGAGCTCTCTGCCCTTTACCAATCCAGCCACGGGCCCATCCATCTGGCCCATCAAGACTCACTCTCATTTCATCAGTCCATAAAACCTTAGAAAAATCAGTCTTGAGATATTTCTTGGCCCAGTCTTGACGTTTCAGCTTGTGTGTCTTGTTCAGTGGTGGTCGTCTTTCAGCCTTTCTTACCTTGGCCATGTCTCTGAGTATTGCACACCTTGTGCTTTTGGGCACTCAAGTGATGTTGAAATATGGCCAAACTGGTGGCAAGTCGCATCTTGGCAGCTGCACGCTTTACTTTTCTCAGTTCATGGGCAGTTATTTTGCGCCTTGGTTTTTCCACACGCTTCTTGCGACCCTGTTGACTATTTTGAATGAAACGCTTGATTGTTCGATGATCACGCTTCAGAAGCTTTGCAATTTTAAGAGTGCTGCATCCCTCTGCAAGATATCTCACTATTTTTGACTTTTCTGAGCCTGTCAAGTCCTTCTTTTGACCCATTTTGCCAAAGGAAAGGAAGTTGCCTAATAATTATGCACACCTGATATAGGGTGTTGATGTCATTAGACCACACCCCTTCTCATTACAGAGATGCACATCACCTAATATGCTTAATTGGTAGTAGGCTTTCGAGCCTATACAGCTTGGAGTAAGACAACATGCATAAAGAGGATGATGTGGTCAAAATACTCATTTGCCTTAAAATTCTGCACTCCCTGTATGTATGTATGTGTGTGTATGTGAGTATGTATGTATGTGTGTGTGTATGTGTGAATGTATGTATGTATGTACTTATATCCTGAGGATTAATGAAGCTAACCCAACAAATAAATATGGGCAGATTAGATGGGTTTTATAGTGTTTGCTTCTGTATACCTCTAATTACACCAGGACTGAAACAAAGCTTCACGTTATACACTGTTAATAAAATTGAACCTATTTCTAAGATTCAAGAACATCAAGAAATTTAGTCAACATTCATTCATAATGCTAAGCACAGATAACAAGACTATTCCTGCAGTGTACAAACTTGTTTAATAGAAAAATGTATGAAAATGTTAAGTGTTTTGTTACCATCTGTAGGAAGAAGATGTGTTCCTTTTTAATAACCAATTACCGTTTGTATGCTTTATTTGGTAAACTACAGGCAGCTACAGTGTTGCATACATCACACAGCATGTCCCACAGAGGATCGCTAGCTTCATACAGAGAAGGGACGGCGCCATCCCCAGTGACCCCCGGAACATTATTGTTTGTAGCGGAGCCACACAGGGAATCCTGGTGAGATCTCAGCGTGAATGTAAATCCATTGCATTATTATTACAGAGCAAGTAGCTAGATGATGGGTGACTATGACATTCATTTTATAGGAAGTTGCTATTGTTTTCATTATATGTCTCTTATCAAATTCCAGAGTGTGTCTTCACTATAAGTGCTCAGAAAAAACATCTAACACCTGTATTTTTATCTAACGTACAAAAATGACAAAACACAACTCTAACCTTGTGAGAACATGTGCCTTGGGTTCCCTATTATTCTCCCATGAGAAAAACACCTTCAGCATAACATTCACAATTATTTTGTAATGATGACATTTTGCCACTAGGGAAAGTAGGAAAAACAACAGACATTTAATTACTGATGCTATGGTCTAGTAAAGTCTCATCTCCCAGCTTCATAGATTTATTTTTTATTTTTCTATTTTAAAGAATATCCAGCATTTAGATATTTCAGTTTCTTCTTTAGAGACTCATCCTTTCCTACCACATACCCCATATCCTAAAGAAACATTCTGATACAGGCTTACTTTTCTTTCTCCAATGGATCCAGCCTGATACACTTAACTGTCTTAGACATCCTTTTTTTCATAAAGGTGGTGAGAGTCCACAATTCATTACTCCTGGCAAGTATATATATATATATATTATATACCACTAGGAGGAGGCAAAGATCCAAAAAGGAGGCAAAGATTTCCAAGAGTCCTTAAAATCCCTCCCACCTTACTTTTAACTTGTCGTGTCTTTGCTTTTGCGGGAGGAAGGTGAAGAAGGGAGGTGCTCCAGGTTATTGTGAGAAGGGTTTTCAGACAGATTTAAAGGCTCCGTTTCCCAGCAGAGAGCTACTGTTTAGACAGATGGAAGTCTTTGGAGTATAAATAGTTGCACAAAAACACTCTATGGGGATTATTCACAGGCCTGCCACAGGTGTCGCGAGAACTGGTCCCTAGCCTCCTCCTGTTAGTTCAACATTATACTCTACATATTTAGATCCTCTGCTGTCACGCATACAGAACTGGATTGGCTATCTACAGGAAGAAGTTCTTCTCTGCTTATGGTAAGTCCAGTAGTGTGAGTGCCTATCAGGTAAGTGTGGGGGTTGTTGTTTGGCACCTGCTTAGCCTGTAGGCTATTAGTAGGTACTCACTTATGGGTATTTCATATCATGGGGATCATTAGGTCAGGCATTGTATATGGCAGGGGTAACCAAGTACCTTATTTCACCCTATGTAGGCTTAGAGGTGCGTTATGCATTTTTTTATTACATCATGTTGGTTTATGCACATGTCTGTTTTATTTCATGCTTGTTTCTTGTTAGCACATATTGGCTTATTAGTGCGCATCGGTTTTTTTTCTGCACATCAGCTTTCTATTTTTTTAGCGTGTTTTTGCTTAGGTGCATGTTGCCATTTGTTTTGCATTCTTGCCTTTAATCATCTACACACATCGCGTGCGCACTAGTATGTGCACTACTTGACGTATATGCGTTGTTTTTATTTAGTGTGCTTTGGTTTTTCGCATGCTCAGTCCCTTTGTGCATGTCTGTGTGTTCTGCCTGATGTCGGGTTAACGATCATATGATGCTATATGGATATTTAATGCTCCTTAAGTTTGCTTAAGCCTCCTCCAAGAACAGCTTTTTTGGGTGTTAGGTTACTTTGCTTATCCTGCCTTTATTGTTATTGTTATGTTTGATCATTTGTCTTTAATCATTCTTTGTATTTTGATTTACTCATTACCTGCCTGTTAATCTTTTTTTCGTTATGGAGCATACTGATCATGTCCCCTCTTCTGTTAATAATAGTTCCCCCTCTGTTTGCTTTACTTTGGCTAAGCATACTACTATTCCTCTTGAGGATAGTACCTCTTTTAAAGACCCTATGGATAGGAAATTAGAGACTATTCATAAAAAGTATTTTTATGCAAGCAGGTTATCTTTTTAGGCCAGCAATTAGTATTACTTGCATTGCTGCGGCCTCTACCATTTGGTGTGAGGATTTATCTGAGCAGTTCTCTGAGTAGTCTGCTGGTGAAGAGTTTTCTAATTTATTAAAATTCTTAAAGACAGCTAATTCTTTTATTTGTAATGGGTTGTTGATATTATTAAGATCAATGCTTAGAATATAGCATTGGACAGTTCTGAATAGGAGGGTCTTGTGGTTGATATCATGGTCCACTGACATGGTTTCTAAATCTATCCTTCTGTCTCTTCCTTTTAAAGGGAAGGTGTTGTTTGGGTCTGGTCTGGATGACATTATATCTATGGTGGCTGGGGGGGAAGGAGCCTTTCTCTCTTAGGATAAGAAGTCTAAGGGTAAATATAGGGAACCTAACCATTTTCATTGCTTTCATCAATCTAAGAACCAGACGTCATCCTATTTATTCCAGAAAAAGGGTTCTTCTGGTATTTCCTGGAAGCCAAATCCTAATTGGAACATTTCCAAACAATCTAAGAAGCCTGTCTCCACTACCAAGTGCATGAAGGTGTGGTTCCCAATACAGGTCTTCTAGTAGGGGCAGATTACACCTTTGTCAGGGATCTTGGTTTCATTTGGTTCAAGATGCATGGGTTCTGAACATAATTTCCCAAGGATACAGAATAGGTTTCAGATCAAGGCTTCACAGGGGAAGGATTTTTCTGTCTCATGTTCCAAAGAATCCTGTTAAGCCAAGAGCCCTTTTTCAGTCAATTTTGGATCTGGAATCTATAGGTGTAATAGCTCCAGTTCCAGAATCGGAACAGAGTCAGGAGTTTTATTCCAACCTCTTTATTGTTCCCAAGAAAAAAGGAAATTACAGACCTGTTCTGGATTTGAAAAATTTAAACAAGTTTATCAGGGTTACTTTTTAAAAATGGAAACTCTTTGGACTATTCGTCCTCTTGTTCAATAAGGGTAGTTTTACAAAGGTACTGGGGTCTCTCTTATTGGTAATAATAGCTCAGGGTGTTTAGGTAGTTTGTTTCCTGGATGATATTTTGGTGCAAGCTCCACCTTTACATTTAACAGTATTTCATACCAACAGACTTTTGTTGTTTCTTTAAGAGCATGGTTAGAAAGTAAATTTTCCAAAAAGTGATCTGTATTCTTGTATGCTTCATTGGTGGTGCAGGAATTACTTTCAGTTGGCTCAGGAGGTTCTTCTGGATGCCAAAACAAGACAATCCCTTTCTTGGTGGATAAATCATTGATCCAATGTTCTGGGGGCATCCTTTGTTTGTCCAAATTGGACTGTGATTTTGACATATGCAAGTCTTTCAGGTTGGGGTGCAGTCTGGTGGTCCCAGAGAGAACAGGCAGTTTGGTTTCTTCAGGAGGCAAGGTTGCAAATAAATATTCTGGAACTCCATGCAATTTTCAGGGACCTTAAGTTCTGAGAAAAAAATGAAAGAGAAGAAGGCGCTCCAATGGTGCAGCATGTTAAAACACAGCTAGATCTTCCCCAGAAATTACCCCCTTACAAATAAATGGGTTCTCACAAACGGAGCGCACTATAATGCAGTGCTATTCTTGCAGGCTGGAGTATTCAGAGCCCACCAGCTAGCTCCCATCAGATTCAACGTGATCTTGAGTCTGGGATGAAAGAACAAAAATGGGGAGGGAAACAGGGAGACTCCAATGGTGCAGATGGTCACTAATGCTTTCAAAGCCCCCAATATGTGCCCCGTCTGTGATGGAATACTCACTTATGCTGCGCACTATAATGCAGTGCAAGTAGTGCAAGCTGGTATATCAGAGTCTAACAGCTGACTCACTCCAAAGAACAGGATCCACAGTTCAGCAAAGGATATGAAACCCCAAATAAAGCTCACAAACCAATAAAATAAATTAAAATATCCCAAGGCAAGGGATATATTTTATTAAAAAGTAGTATAAAAATAATACAAGAAATTCTGCTACCCGTTTCAAGATGCTGCTGGCACCTTTTCATCAGGCAGTGGTAAGTCAGCTATACAAAACACACACTATATATACAGCACAAACATTATGCATTGATTAAAAACACATTGTGTGCACATGTTAAAGTTGAGTCACATGCAGTGACGTGCGGTGAGGTCAGAGGTTGGTGAGGCACTGGCTATGATACGCCCGATAAGCACATATATGATCCAAATAGAGGTATCTTAAATTATTTATGATTAAATTAGCAGGTTGCTCAATGGCTATTATCATTCTTTACAACACACGAGAGCGAGAGAGATAGAGGGAGAGAGAGAAGGGGAGGGAGAGAGAGAAGGGGAGCTAGAGAGAGAAAAGGGGAGAGAGAGAAAAGGGGGGAGACAGAGGGGGAGAGGGGAGGGATGGGGGAGGGAGAGAGAGGGGAGAGGGGAGGGAGAGAGGGAGAAAGAGAGAGAGGGAGGGAAGAGAGAGAAGGAGGTGGAGAGAGAGATGGAGAAAGAGAGAGAGGGGGAGAGAGAGGAACAGAGGGAGGGAGAGCGAGAGGGGGGTGGAGGGGGAGAGAGGGAGGGAGATATAAGGAGGGAGAGATGGAGGGGAAGAGAGAGGGAGGGGGAGAGAAGAGGATAGAGAGAGAGAGATGGAGGAGAAATGGAGAGAGAGAGAGAGAGAGAGAGAGAGAGAGAGAGAGGGGAAAGAGAGGGAGGGAGAGGGATGGAGGGGGAGAGAGAGCAGGAGAGGGAGGGGGAAAGAAGGAGGGAAAGAGGGAGGGGAGAGAGAGGAAGGGGAGGGGAGAGAGAGAAAGGGGGGGAGAGGGAGGGGAAGAGAGACAGAGGGAGGGAAGGGAAAGAGAGGGAGGGGATAGAGAGGGAGAAAGGGAGGGAGAGAGAGAGAGGGAGGGGGAGAGAGAGGGGGAGAGAGAGAGAGAGAGAGAGGGAGGGACAGAAAGAAAGGGGGGAGAGGGAGAGAGAGGGAAAGTGGAAGGAAGTAAGGGAGGGAGAGGGATGAGGAAGAGGGATGGAGGGGGAGAGAGGGGACAAGAGAGAGGGATGGAGGGGGAGAAAGAGGGAGAAAGGGAAAGAGAGAGAGAGGGAGGGAAAGAGACAAAGAGAAAGAGAGATAGACAACGGTTATATCCAAGGAATAGAGCAATTATAAAATGCTTAAGCACATTAGACTGTTTTTTGTTGTTGTTTTTTTGGTTGCACTTGTTAGTCTCTTTAACCTCCTGCATCCAGTATAAAATAAAAATAAAAAAAAACACACATGCTATTTTCATACAATGAGTACATTAGATATATTTTTCTAGATCATGATACTAACATGTTAATAATGTCAGATTTTCATGTGACTGACCCTTTACCAATAAATGTGTTACAATCATCACTTCGCTGTGCTCTTGAATGAAAGTGATCATTTTATTCTTACAAACTGCTTTATAAAGTTTATGAATACATTACTTAATGAACACTTTGTTTGTCTGTGTTGTCCCTTTGCTCTTCAAAAACCATTGTCAAACGTTAAGAATATTGTTGTATTTTTATGTAAATACAGGTAAAACAGCAGCATAACATCATAGCACTGTGATTTAAGTGTACTATACAAATAATACACAGATATAATTTCTTTTCTGATGATCTCTCTCCTAATTAATTTATTATATTTATCCCAATCATTCCACACACAGATGTCTTTTTGCCTATACAAATTTGCCATTGAGCTTGAACTCTAGGTGGGAGTGGACAATATAGTAACTATCAGGCAACAAAGTTTTGCTAACTCTGTGGGAAATACCGTGTGGGGAACATATTGATCAGAGCATTATTGAGAAGCAAATGATTTATCACACAGCCATTTACCCATAATAACCTTAGCAAAACTTCACTAAAGTAAAATGATTCCCACTCAAACAGATGAACAATAAACATAATATGAATTTGCATAGAAAAATAACCTGAGCTGATGAGGTTGTCACTGTCAGACACTGAGAGACTGTCTGTCACTGTCACTCCACCGACGTGGCTCCGCTCCTCTGTCCACCCCTCCTGAGTCCTGACTCCTCCACAGTCCTGAGTCCTCCAGGTCCAGGACCTCCTCCACGAGTCAATCCAGTAAGTCCACTGTGACTCCACACAGCCGCACAACCGCACTGACTGAGCCGAAGGCAGGGCAGTATACGGGCACGCACTTTAGCAGTAGCTCCCTCCTGTGAGTCACTCTCTTCCAGCCTGAAGTCACTGTCTGACTGTGTCGGCGCAACCTCACGTAAATGATCCGACGTCACGTGACCCACACTCTGTCACTCAGCAGCCCAGCAGGCACGCCTCGCCGGCAGTGCTGATGCTGATTGGCTGAGTGATCTAGCTCCTTCATGGAGGCGGTTTTGATAACCGCCTCCATTGGAGCTTGTATGAGGGCCCGGCAAGACACCACTGGGTGGTGCTAGAGCTATGTAAGCAGTGGAAATTATTCAGATCCATGTTGCGCAATTACAGGAGGGCAGCGGACCGGCTCACTGCCTCCTAATTGCGCAACAATGGATGCTGAATTTGGCAGCGCAAGCGCAGTACAAAATTACAAATAACATAATGATGATGTGGGTAATTGCCATTGGGGGGTACCCTTGGGGCAGGGTGAGCGTGGCCAAAAAAAATAAATACAAAAAATACTTCTTTTTTTTAAAATAAATATTGTTTTAAATCTTTTTCCTCTGATTGGACAGGGGAGGCACTGCCTCCCCTGCCTCCTATTACTGCACGTCACTGGTCACATGATCTAATCACAGACAGGCTACAGCTGCTTATAATATGATGACTTAAGCAAAGAAAACCCATTTTAGTTTGCAGACCTGAATACATAGTGAGCAATATTAAAAGTCCATATATAAATACATATATCAAAAACACATTCTAAACATAAAAAACATTTTCCACAATCAGAAACAAAGATTCCCTGTTGCTAGGATGTAGTATACAAACATATATATGTATACATGCATTATCAGTATAAGATCAGCCCTTAAAGAGCACCCTATAAGGCGAACACCACCGTATAGTAGTAATTTTATACAGATAGAGCTGCCTCCTTGATAAATATAGAAGATGACAATCCATATTCCTCTTATAAGTCCACCCTGCAGCTGGCAGCTGGAAATAGGTAAACAGACGCACACGCAATCCTGTAAGTGTAACGGTGTCATAGCAACACACCCCTCAAATCGTGATGTCACTTCACCTAAACCAATCAGTAATCGCAAGGCGGAGTCACACACAACACTATGGGACCAAACTTGACACTAATAGCCATCACACACCCAATGCGCTCATTCATATTTAAAGCACAAAATATTGGATCCCTGTGTGTAAAGTAATGGCAAATATGTCCAGTAAACAAAAAGGGAGACCTAAGCTGGCACTCTTGGTTACAGAAAAATGTGTCCGTTGTCATAGCAACGTTATACATAAGGGCGTATCTATGGCTACTCAAAAATAACATTGCTTGAAAAGATACATAGATATGGGGAAAAGAAACAATATACACACTCTCTAGATATCCCTATACATATAGCCACATTGTCAGCGCTGTATGTAAACAAATTAATTTAAATCATATCATACAGAACATACGACAATGGTAGAGTAATCTTAAATGCAACATATATATTCTCAAAAGATTAATCACCAATCTATAAAGGAAAGGTGCATATTAGACTGAATACTAAATTCACTCTAATACTATACAAATAACAATGTTAGAAAGGACAAAAACCTTTCTACCAAATCATTACAAAAAGGGAGAAACTATTGGGAAGCTGCCAGATCTAAATTCTCATTTAATCCCTCAGGGAATAGTGTCTTGAGCTTCCAGATCCAATAGGTCTCCTTTTGTCGCAACCTAGTAAATCTATTATAACGCACAGATTTTGGGATGAATTCTATAGGGGCAATATGATATGTATTATCTTTACCCCCATGCATGAGTGTACTATGTTGTGACAAACTTTGTTTATTTAAGTTATGTTTAATGTTTCTATGGTGTTCTCCCATCGTGTTCTCTAACACCTACTGGTGCGTCCACAAATGCATGTTATTAAATAAACAACATATATGCTTTCACATGTCATCTGGGTCTTAATCTGAAATTCGTCTCCAGTCGTATTGGATCTAAAACTCGTCTCCTTGTGTCCAATATGGTCACATGTCTGGCATCTACTCTTAGCACATTTGTAGAACCCCTTCTTAAGTTTCAAAAAACCAGAAGACTGCTGATGTTGTCCCTTAGTCTCAGGCCTTCCTTTTAATGTCACAACCTTAATGGGGGCTAAACAACTTCTTAAAATAGGGGCCCTCCTAAAGATACATAACAGTTTATTTCCTACAATTTCTTTAAGAATTGGATCATTCTTTAAAATGGGCCAGTATTTTTCTATAGCCAGTTATAAATTTTGGTACATCCTCATATTTATTTACTCTAGATGATTTCGCTTTGAGCAATTCATCCCTATTTTTTTAGAGAGGCCTTACTCATGCCCTGTGAGAGAATTTTATGATTATACACTTTCTCTTTGAATCTGTTGGATAGAACTTCAGCTTCTTTAACAAAATCACCTTCTCTCTTACAGTTTCTACGAATTCTACAGAACTGGCTGTATGGTACATTGTTCAGCCATCTCGGGTGGTGATTTCTTCTTTTGTCTATATAGCTGTTGCAATCAACCTCCTTAAAGAAGGTTTTAGAATAAATACTTCCATCATTATCCCACCCCAGAGTGACATCCAAAAAAATCCACACTGTCACTTCTGATATTATGAGAAAAAGAAATTCCATAATCATTATTATTCAGATAACCTACAAAACTCTCAGCCTCTTTGGTAGTACCATACCAGATAAAAATTAGATCATCTATGTAACGGCCATAGTGGACGACGCTCACCCAGAGTTTAGAGGGGTACATATGGTGTATCTCAAAGTATCCCATAAATAGATTTGCAAAACTCGGGGCGAACGTCGTCCCCATGGCTGTTCCACAAATTTGCAAAAAGAACGAGTCCTGGTATACAAAGTAGTTATGTTTTAACACAAATAAAATAGCATTAAGTAGAAATTCCCTTTGTCTTTCCGGCATATAAATATCCAATTCTAAGAAATATCTAACAGCCTTAAGACCAATACTATGTTGAATATTCGTATATAAAGCGGCTACATCACAGCTAATCCAAATGCTATTCTGTAATTTCTCCAATTGAATGGCACCTAATTTGCTAAGTAGGTCAATGGTATCCCTAATATAAGAATCCAAATTTACCATGATCCTTTTCAGGAAAATGTCAATATAACAAGAAAGATTATACGTTAAGCAGCCAATTCCTGAGATGATGGGTCTCCCAGGGGGATCAATAAGACCCTTATGGATTTTCGGTAGATGGTAATAATATGCCATGCTGGGTTTAATAGGTACTAAAAATTGTTTTTCCTTTTTATTCAATACCCCCTGGGAGTACCCATCATCAATTAATTTGATCAATTCCTTGAATAAACTAGAGTGGGATCAAAAGCTAGAATTTTATAGTAAGACTCATCTTTGAGCAAACGATCTGCTTCTTTCAAGTAGTCAGTTCTATTTTGAATAACTACCCCGCCCCCCTTGTCCGCCTGTCTAATGATAATATTGTTATCTGACATCAAATTAGAGATAGCTTTCCTTTCAAATCTATTAAGATTACCTTCATCAAGATTATAATTCTTGATACCTTCCAAGTCACTTAACACTAAATTTCTAAATACCTCCAAATAAGTTAGATGGCACACTAGGGTTAAAACTAGATATAGGTCTCACCTCAGTATGTATTAAATCATTACACATATACTCCCATAATTCGTCTGGCTCAAATTAGATATAATTTGTGGCCTCTCTCTTGGCCATATCATTAGTTAGAATTGCCTTGCAGTTTGACCCTTTGAGTTTCTTTACTGCAAAATATTGTTGAATATTCAACTTTCTTACAGATTTGTTTATATCAACGAATAGATCAAAGATATTGTGGGAATTAGATGGACTGAAATTAAGACCCCTGTAGGTTATCTGAATAATAATGATTACAACTATAGTACAACCATTTTATTGAAGAGCATGGAAATATACATCTGGTACCATAGGTCTCACTTAGTAACTGCGACATAGACAATAACGGACCTAAGCCCCACCCCTATCCGGTGACATCACTTCCCACTCTCATCACATTTTCCCCCTTTTCAAAGGACAAAGCATACTTTTTTTTCATTTGAATACAACAAATAACAAGGTATACAAGAAACATACAACAACAGCTTTGTCTAGTATATAACAAATAAGAGGTTAAAGAGAATATTTGTATAAACAACATAAATTACATCCTGACTTGAACATCGGGTAGACTACCCTAGTCCACAGTGACCATGGGATTATTCTGCCCATACTTCCGGTCACTGTTCTAACTAGTGCTAATCCCGATATCGGGCCTGATGTTTCACCACTCTTCCGCTTGATGTAATTCTACATGAACTGTCCCCTGATACAGAAGAAGGTGATTGAGAGTCTGCTGGAGGCAAAGACGTATCCCTGCTGTGATCTTGCTGAGGGGAAGGCACCCCTCTCAAAACAGGGGATCTCACTGGCGGTGGTACAGAGGCATCCAACTCCAAACTCTCAGGTACAGGCTGAAGATGATTTCGATTTTGACGTGTGACTGTCCCTCCATCAGTAAGGACTACATAAGACCTTGGTTCTGGAGAGCGTCCAATTACCATAGCAGGCGTCTTCCATTTCTTCTCATCATCCAGTTTAATTCTGACACTTTGACCCGCATTCAGCTCCTGCAAGGGCCTCAGAGAGTGTCTCCTGTCATAGAAGAATCAATAGCCCCTTTTTGCCTCTTCATCCCTCCTAAGGACCTCGTCCCGAGGAATAGAGCCAGTTGGCTTGAAGACACCCACAGAGGATAAGGTGGTGCGAATCTAACATCCTAGCATCAGCTGTGCCGGGCTAAAACCAGTGGTACGGCTCAGATTGCTTCAAAATGAACTTTGTTGTTTGAACTGCCCTTTCAGCCATTCCATTGGCCTGCAGGTAATGTGGACTTGACGTGGAATGTACAAAATCATATTCTCTGCTGAAAGAACTGAACTCTGTGGAAGCAAACTGCATTCCGTTATCACTCACTAACTCCATTGGTATGCCCCACCGGGCGAACAGGCTCTTGAGACAAATGATAACGGCTTGACTTGTGATCTCATTCAAGGGTGCAATCTCCAAATACCTGGAATAGTAGTCAATCACAACTAGGTACTTTTTCCTGTGCAGTTTACACAAATCAGCAGCTATTATCTGCCACGGGCCTACAGGCAGCGGAGTAGAAATCAAGGGCTCCCTTCTCTGAGTAGGCTGGCATTCCCGGCAAAAGGCACATTTTGACACATGGTTTGCAATGTCAGAACTGATCCCAGACCACCATACTGCCGTAGCTGCCCTTTCTCTGCACTTTGTAATGCCTAAGTGGCTATCATGAATCCTGTTTAACATCTCCTGCTGCATGCTAACAGGAATAACAATGCGGTCCTGGAACAGCACCAACCCATCCAGCTCTGTGAGCTGCGACCTTTCTGACTGGTAAGAACTTAAAGACATCCAGGCTGCCTGACTCTCGGCCAACCTTCTTTTATGTACTTTATAACTTCTTGAAGGTCTGTATCTAAATATTTCTCTTTTCTTATTTGTTCTCGCTTCCCTGAAGAAATGGATTTGGAGGCCAGAACTGAATCTACATACACCTTCACATCTGATTCAGTTGAAGATTCTTCAGCAGCAGCCAGTGGGAGCCTGGAAAGTGTATCTGCCACAACCAGTTGTTTCCCCGGCACATGCACTGCCTGAACGTTGAACCTGAGCACCCTCATTAGAAGTCTCTGGCATCTTAGGGGTGTTTTGTCAATATCATAGGAGTTGATTAGAGGGACTAGAGGTTTATGGTCAGTCTCCAGACTAAATTTCTCTAAACCCACTAGGTTAACGCTGAAAGCGCTCACAGGCCCAAACTGCAGCCATACACTCTTTCTCAATTTGTGCGTATTTCGACTCAGCAGCCGTCAGTGTACGGGAACAGCACGCGATGGGCTGTAGTTTGTTCTCATTCAACTGCAGGATGGCGGCCCCTAACCCATAACTGCTCGCATCAGCACTAACCACAGTCTTTTTGGAAGGGTCGTAGAACCCCAACACTGGGGCAGACCCCAGCAGGGACTTGACCTGCATAAAAGATTCTTCCTGTAAAGGTCCCCAGACCCAGGCAACATCTTTCTTTAGCAACTCTGTGATAGGCTGTAGTATTGTGGAGAAATCTTGAAGGAACCTGCCCACATAATTTACAAGGCCCAATATGTGTCTCAGCTCATGTAAATCAGAAGGACTTTTCCTCTGTTCAATAGCACAAATTTTCTCGGGGTCTGGCTTGATGCCATCCCCATTGATGATATGCCCAAAGTAACATAACTCAGCTTTTCTAAAATGGCATTTCTCCTTATTTAACTTCAGCCCAGTCTCTCTAATAGTCTGCAGCACACTGCTCAATCGCTGATCATGTTCCTCCAATGTAGACCCATACACCAAGATGTCGTCCATGATGACTGCCGTGCCCACGTGGTCTCTTAGGAGAGAACTAATTTCTCTTTGAAAGATTTCAGGAGCAGAGGATATCCCGAAGGGGAGTCTGCAGAAGCAAAACCGACCTACCGGTGTAATGAAGGTAGTCAGTTTGTGGCACTTTGGATCTAGAGGTATCTGCCAGAAGCCGCTGGAAGCATCCAGTGTAGAGAAGAACTTCGCCCCAGCCAATTTCAGAGCTATGTCTTCAAGTGTCGGCAGCACATATCTCTCTCTCTTCACCGCCTCATTCAGCCTTTTCAAGTCAACGCAGATGCATACCTTCCCGTTTTTCTTTGCAACAGGCACAATGATGGCACACCAGTCAGTTGCTTCAACAACCTCTTCAATAACTCCCATATTCCTCATGCGCAGAAGCTCCTTCTCCACTTGAGGCATGAGGGTGAATGGAATTCTACGGGGAGTGGTAATGCTGTATGGGACTGCGTCACCTTTAAGTGATATACGGACTGGGTTGCAATTCAGTAGGCCCAATTCACCAAACATATCTTCTGATATCTCATTCACTCTGGCTACTAAAAACCACAGGCTGCTTTTCTGCTCAATAACTTGTTAACACATTGACCTCTAATCACGTGCACCCACATGGTGAATATCCTTTGCTTGTACTCGCAGCTGGCAAGAAATTTCCCGCACAATCAATGCGGCCACCAGGACTATGGACTTTTGTTGGAACTTTCGCCAGCTGAGGCTGTCACGGCAGTTTTATGAATGCTGCAACTTTGGCTCCCTTTACAGTAAGAGTAACCTTCCAATCTTCTTCTGAACCCGGCCGTTCAACAACAGACCCTACAAAGGACACTTCTTGACCATCCTGGTCGCTATCCACCTGCATCTCCTTAATATATTCAGTTTTACACACCACTTCAAAATGGCCCATTCACTTACATTTTCTACATCTTTTGTCTTTAGCAAAGCATATGACACTCTGATCATGGGCACGGTTGCACCGTGTGCAGCGGGCATGCTGCGCCCATCCGTTCTGGGCCTATCTGTTGCCCTTGGTCTACCGCTCACACTGTGCCTTTCACTAGCAGCCCTCCTGAACTGCTGCACTTCATCCACAATACTCTCAGAGCTCAGATCAGCACTTTGCTTTTTCACCAGTTCACTCTGGCGGGCCATCCTAATAGCCCCATCTAATGTTAAATCCTCCTCCAGCTGTAGCTTCAGTGAGACTTCAGCATCTGCAATTCCTATGACTATTCTGTCTCTGATTTGCTCCTCTTTAGCAACACCAAACTCACAGAATTCAGCTAGTTCATACAGGCTGCGCACAAATGACTCCACAGATTCTCCCACATGCTGAGCACGTTTGTGAAAACAAGCTCTCTCATGAATCACATTTCTTTTGGGCACAAAGTGAGCACTGAGTTTGTTCATAACTATTTCAAAGTCAAATTCTTCCCCTTATTGGAAATTAAAGGCATTGAACACTGGCTCCACATCTTTCCCCATAGAGTATAAAAGAGAATTAATTTGTTCTTCACCCCTCTCCTTGTCCAGCTTGGAAGCAATCCTGAAGCGTTAAACCGCTGACGCCATGTGGGCCAAGCTGCAGGCTGAGAGAAATCAAAAGGCTCAGGTGGGGTAAACTTCGACATCGTCATCAATCAGGAAACAAAAGCGCAGGCAAGAACTTCTGACACCATGTCATGAGATGCAGGACACATCGGGGAGGGTACAACACTATTTTATTGAAGAGCATGGAAATATACATTTGGTACCATAGGTCTCACTTAACAACTGCCACATAGACAATAACAGACATAAGCCCCGCCCCCATCCGGTGATGTCACTTCCCACTCTCATCACAGAAGGTTCTGTTTCTTTTGGATATTTCTTCTGCTAGAATTCTGAATTGCCTGAATTGCCTGCTCTTTGTTTTGAGCCTCCTTATCTTGTTTTTCATCAGAATAAGGCAGTTTTGAGAACTTTTGTATAAGGGGGTTTATACTTATAAAATTGATTGTTGTTCCCCATTTTTGTCCTAATCCAAAGAATTCTAGTGAGAGGCTTCTTCATAATTTGGATGTGGTCAGAGCTTTCAAGATCTATCTGCTGTATTTTAGACAATCTTCTAGCCTGTTTATTCATTTTTCTTGTTCTAAAAATGGTCAGAAGGCTACTGCCATTTTGTTAACCTCTTTGTTAAAGCTTTTAAATCATAAAGCTTACTTGGAGGTGGGTCAGTATATGGGACTACTGCCATTCTACCAGATTAGTTACTACTTCATGGGCCTTTAAGAATGAGGCCTCTATTGATCAAATTTGAAAGGCAGCTACTTGGTCTTCCTTACATACATTTACTAAATTCTACCATTTTTATGTTTTTGCTTTTTCGGAAGCAGCTTTTGGTATGAACTTCCTCCAGGCAGCTGTTTCTGGGCATTAAATCTTATTTTATATATATATATATATATATATATATATATATATATATATATATATATATATAGCCGGGGTGCTTTTAAAAGTATAATATATTCATCCAGAGATAAAAAGCACTCACCGGGTCTTTGTGCAAACAAACAAGTTTTTAATGTGACGTTTCGGGGTAACACCCCGTCTTCAGACAACTTCTTACAGACAGAATAAATTACCCTTTATAACCGTGACCCACTCCCAAATGTGTCTCTGCTGATGGCGTACCGGAAGTCAGACAGCCGCGCTGTGAACCACCGCATCATCGGTTGTCATGGCGACCAGGACGCTCATCGGCAGTCTGCGTATAGAACTAAAAACAACATTGCATAAGTGTCATGACAGGAAAATATGTAAAATCAAGAATCCTGCATAATTATGGCAGTCTTACACAGAACAACATTACCAATAAAGCCTGACTTGTATGTAATAAAGGGGAAAATATGTCACAGATATTTACATAATCAACATTATCTATATAAACAAAGCTCGCTAAAATCTCAGTGTATCAAATCTGTGGTATAGGTAGAGGGTGTCAGTGCTGAACAGGGATATAATCTAATCCTAACTCCGTATACTTGCAGTAAGGGGAAACCTGTACTTTGGCCCCTGTTGCATATAAGCGTGTAATTAAAACAATCCTACTACGTTTATGAGTAAAGCAAATCTACTATATAAGCCACTCGTATATTCCAGGTAATAACTTAATGGTCGAGTGCTGGCCAGATCATAGAGACTATTTTGTTAAGAGATAGAATACTCTGATAAAACTTTGTGTCAAACTTAAACACATAATAGTAGCATAGGAGGCATACGGTCCACTATGCATCTTGGGTCATGGTAGAAATGGAAAGACCATATTATAGAATTGCTGGTCAAGAGAGACAGAGTTCATAGCATTATCAATCATAGAAAACAGTGCCAATCCAGATTGACATTCAATCCTTGAGGGGCCATGGTGCCCAAGTTCAACGAGCTTTGTTTATACAGATAATGTTGATTATGTAAATATCTGTGACATATTTTCCCCTTTATTACATACAAGTCAGGCTTTATTGGTAATGTTGTTCTGTGTAAGACTGCTATAATTATGCGGGATTCTTGATTGTACATATTTTCCTGTCATGACACTTATGCAATGTTGTTTTTAGTTCTATAAGCAGACTGCCGATGAGCGTCCTGGTCGCCATGACAACCGATGACGCGGTGGTTCACAGCGCGGCTGTCTGACTTCCGGTACGCCATCAGCAGAGACACATTTGGGAGTGGGTCACGGTTATAAAGGGTGAGTAATTTATTCTGTCTGTAAGAAGTTGTCTGAAGACGGGGTGTTACCCCGAAACGTCACATTAAAAACTTGTTTGTTTGCACAAAGAGTGCTTTTTATCTCTGGATGAATATATATATATATATATATATATATAATTGTATTTTCCCCCGGCATTAAAACAAACTCTCTGCCTCGCTCCACAAAACTTTCCCCTAGTTTTGAAAGCTGCAAGCGCTCCCTAAAGACTCTACTTTTCAGGGATGCATACAACCTACACTAAACTTCCCTAACCCCAGTTCCTCTCCTCCTTTGCTATCCCCTTGAACCCCTTAGCATGTAAGCCTATGAGCCCAGCTGTTTTTTTTTTTTTTTGTTTTTTTTTTTTATGGCTGTTCAAGTATACACCTATTTTGTTCCCTGCTACTTTTTGTCTTGTTCTTATTTATTTTCCTACCCTCTTCTTTTTTTCTGGCTTGGTTAAACTTCAGACTAGTTTCCAGTAAGGTGGGAAGGGTTTTAAAGGCTCTTGGGGGGATATTTTTCAAAGCCTCAACTATGCTGCATTCGCCGGCACCAATACGCTCGCCTAACATCCCCTTACATCGCAGCCGCGGACCTGAATACGATCTCCATATTTATAAAAAATCCGGGGCGATGAGCATCGGACTGTTGTTAACTAGCAGTCATCGATCTCGAGTCTATTCGGCTTTTTACCAACTTTATTTATACCCTGTCACTAAACGCTGCCACTATACTAAAATGTTTAACCCCTATCCTGCCGCTCCCGGACCCCGCCACCACCTAAATAAATGTATTAACCCCTATCCCGCTGCTCCCAGACCCCGCCACCACCTAAATAAATTTAATAACCCCTATCCTGCCGCTCCTGGACCCCGCCGCCACTAAATAAATGCATTAACCCCTAAACCTATGGCCTCCCACATCACTACCACTAACTAAACCTATTAACCCTTAAATCAGCCCCCCAACATCACCATAAACTAAATAAAGCTATTAACCCCTAAACCTAACAAGCAGCTAACTTTAAATTAAGATTACCACATCCATATTTTAAAATAAATTTAAACTTACCTGTAGAATTAAAATAAACTATTTTTAAACTATTATTTAACCTGCCCTAACTATACTACACTTAAACTACCAATTAAATTAACTATATTACATATTAAAAAAACCTATCCCTACTCAAATTATTTAAATCTACTATTTAACCTTATTAAAAAATACTAAATTACACACAAAAAACTGCTAAGTTACAAAAAATAAAAAACATTAAATTACCAAAAAAAAAAAAAACACATTATCAAAAATAAAAAAGAATTACACCTAATCTAATAGCCCTATCAAAATAAAAAAAGCCCCCTCAAAAAAAAAAAAAAAAAAACCTAGCCTACACTAAACTACCAATGGGCTACTAAAAAGGGCCTTTTTTGGGGCATTGCCCCAAAAAAATCAGCTCTTTTACCCCCCAAACACCCCCCAACATAAAACCCACCACCCAACCTCCCCAAATAAAAACCCTATCTAAAATAACCTAAGCTCCTCATTGCCCTGAAAAGGGCATTTGTATGGGCATTGCCCTTAAAAGGGCATTTAGCTCGTTTACTGTCCAGACACTACTCTAAAAATAAAACCCACCATAAAAACCTTTAAATAAACCTAACACTAACCCCTGACGATCCACTTACAGTTATTGAAGTTCCGCTTGAAGGATCTATACAGCCGGCAAGAAGTCTTCATCCGGGCGTCAAGAAGTATTCATCCGGGCGGCCTCTTCCATCTTCATCCAGCCGGCGAAGTCTTCATCCAGGCGGCATCTTCTATCTTCATCCATCCGGCGCGGAGCGGGTCCATCCTGAAGACATCCGGCGCGGAGCTCCTCTTCAGTATGGTCGCCGCTGTAAAATGGAACTTGAATGCAAGTGACATCATCCAAGATGGCGTCCCTTGCATTCCTATTTGAACAGCTCTCATCGTATTGGCTGTTCCAATCAGCTGGATGAAGATGGAAGAGGCCGCTTGGATGAAGACTTCTTGTTGGCTGGATGGATCCTTTAAGCGGAACTTCAATAACTGTAAGTGGATCGTCAGGGGTTAGTGTTAGGTTTATTTAAGGGTTTTTTGGGTGGGTTTTATTTTTAGAGTAGGGTCTGGGCAGTAAAAGAGCTAAATGCCCTTTTAAGGGCAATGCCCATAAAAATGCCCTTTTCAGGGCAATGGGGAGCTTAGGTTATTTTAGATAAGGTTTTTATTTGGGGGGGGGGGGTTGGTTGTGGGGGTGGTGAGTTTTACTGTTGGGGGGTGTTTGTATTTTTTTTTACAGGTAAAAGAGTTGATTTATTTGGGGCAATGCCCCACAAAAGGCCCTTTTAAGGGCCATTGGTAGTTTAGTGTAGGCTAAGGATTTTTTTTATTTTGGGGGGCTTTTTTATTTTGATAGGACTATTAGATTAGGTGTAATTCTTTTTTACTTTTGATAACGTGTTTTTTCCCCCCGTAATTTAGTGTTTTTTATTTTTTGTAACTTAGCGTTTATTTTTTTGTGTAATTTAGTAATTTTTAATAAGGTTAAACAGATTTAAATAATTTGAGAAGGAATAGGGTTTTCTTAATATGTAATTTAGTTAATTTAATTGGTAGTTTAATTTAAGTGTAGTATAATAGTTAGGGTAGGTTAATTAATAGTTTAAAAATAGTTTATTTTAATTCTACAGGTAAGTTTAAATTTATTTTAAGATAGGGATGAGGCCAACACTAGACCAAAACGTACGTCTGGGTTTTTGCTGTTTCTCTCGTTCAGAGAGGGATTGCATGGTATTTCGGGGCTGGACTGTACTGTGAAGTTAGTATCAGACTGATATGCTTCAGGAAAGTTCTTCTCTGTAAAAGGCACATGTTGAGCAAAAAGAGGCTGCTTCTAGGGTGGTAACTAGCCATAGAACAAGCTATTATGCTATTGTTCGATTCCAGAATGAGCGCTTCTCTTTTTTTGTGTATGCACATAATTAATTATATGTGCTCTCATTACTTCCTTTAAGTTCTCTTGGTTGACAAATTAAAGGTAGATCAGTAATATAATAAAAAATTATACCATATATAGCAAGTACAAACAAAGCATAAAAAATGGAACAAAATAAATAATACTTAGCATGCAGGTACATTCTAATACACTGACTCTATCTGACCTCTTATAGTTCTACAATCATTCTGAAAGTAACAAGAGGTAAAGCTTAGTAAAGTACAGTCAAAAATACTGAGTTTCACTAACAGGTTTTGTGGGTGCAAGGGTTAAATTTAAGTTTATTTCCACAAGTTAAAATAAATAGTACAAACCAAGGACAAGAAAATCTGACGCGTTTCGCTTCCCCTATTGGCGCTTACTCATAGATATTTCTTTTAACTTGTGGAAATAAACTTCTTTTTTATCTCACTGCTGTTCTGCTGGACATTGTTTCTTTATTTTATATTGTGCAGTTGGTTCGCTGTTTTTTTGAGCCGGCATTGCACACTGCCTTTGTGGCTGTTTGGTGATACCGTAGCTTTTTTGGCGTCTGTAGTCACTGTTGTGTGTCCGGGATCATGTGCAGCTGGTGATGCTCACATGAGATGGTTCAAATCCACTTGACAAAAGATCCTGATTATTGATTGGAAACTAAAACAAAATATACAATAAAATATGATTAAACAAATGATAAAAAAAATTATGGGAGGGAAAACATAATATATGTAGAGGAGGGAAAATACTCGTCTCTGTGTCTTTAATACAATCTAGATTATACCTTTACAAGACCAGAGACTCATATTTTTGCTAGTTTAAAGAAAAAACTAACAAAATAATTTTAAAGAGGCATGTTCAATGGGTTTAAAATAAAATTATAAAAAAATTGAATCATAAGACCAGTCAGCTGCATCAAAAGTTTTTAGAAGGGTAGCAGCTTTCAAAAATGCTTTAGAAGTGGCTATTCCTCTAACAGAGTGATAGACCGATAAGCTAAGCCTTAATCAAAAAGAGATAAAAGAAAATTAATAATAACAGTTATATCTGTTGAAAGGGGATCCAAACACCTCTCCAAGCACCAGCAAGACCATCTGGACCATGCGGAAAAATAGCATTTTTTGGTACCTGGGGCCAGAGAGCCTTGCAAGAGTAACTTAGCCTGTTGTGATAAGCCTTGGAGAGATGAGGTTTGCCTGAAATCGTCCAAGCTATGAGACAAAGAGAACCGTGAGCGGTAAGATTGTGAGGGAAACCTTCTGGGTCTGACAGAAGAAGTGGAAAGTGAGGAAGAAGAATGGAATGGTTGACAGATAGTTCCAGGAGAGAAGGATACCATGGTTGAGATGGCCAAAGAGGGGTAATGAGAAGAATTGAGAGGAGATCCTGATGAACTACCAAGATTGATCTCTAAATCATAGAAAAGGAGGGAAAGTATAAGCTATCTGAAGAGGCCATGGGTGGAGAAACGCATCAGTTACCAAGGCTTCCGGATCTAGGCACCAACTGAAGTAAGGACGTATTTGAAAGTTCAATCTCGATGCAAAGAGGTCCATTGAAAAGGGTCCTCTGAGAGATTGAAGCGATAAAAAGATTCGATTGTGTAGTTTCCAATCACTGGAATCTGTCAGATAACGAGAACCCCAATCCGCTGCAGTGTTGGAAAGTCCTGGAATATATTCTGCTTTGACAGAAATATTTCTGTCTAAGCAGAGGTGAATGAATTCTTTTGTAATAATGGATACATTTCTCGATTTTGTACCACTATGTGGGAGAGCCACCAGGAAAGTTCCTTCTTAACTTCTGGGGATAAAGGGATTAGATGAGAATACGGCAGACCTTTCAGAAGATGACAGTTGAAGTTCCCTGTAATGAAGAGGAGCATGAAAAATAGCCTGAATAGAGGATAAGAGTAACCCAACTATTTTGGCTAGTGTCCTGATGGGAACCATAGATAAAGAAAGAGTTTTGGAAATTTCTTTCTTGATTTTCACAATTAGTCCTTGGGAAGACTGAGAGTAAAATTCTATGAGAAAACCCCAAAAGGTTAAATATTTGGTTGGAGAAAGAACATACTTCTGTTTGTTTACTAAAAACCCTAAGTTCTCTAGAATGTGGGTACTAAGATGGAGTTGTGACTCTAAAGTAACAAAATTCTGATTAATAATTAAAATGTCATCTAAATATATATTAAGACGTACACCACGTAAACGAAGCCAATTAATTATGGGTTTCATTAATTTGGTGAAAATCCAAGAGGCAGAGGAAAGGCTGAAAGGCATGCAAGTAGAACTCCATGTTTTGCCTTCCTAAGTAAAAGTCAAAAAATGTTGGTGTTCCTGAGCTACAGGAACTTTGAGGTAGGCATCTGTCAGATCGAATCTGACTAAAAAAATCATTGTCTAAAAGGCAATCTCTGAGAAGATGAATGCCTTCCATTTTGAAATGTTGATAAACAAAGAAAGCGTTTAAAGATCTTAAATTTATTACCGTCCGAAACTGGTCATTTTTCTTTTTTACAATAAAAAGGTTGCTTAAAAAACTATTTTGAGAATTTGAAGCTGATTCTATGGCTTGTTTTAATAAGAGGTTTGAAATTTCGTTCTGAACCAGAATTTTGTCTGAAACGGAAAATTTTATTGGATGAGGAACAGAAATTTGGAAAGGAGTGGAAATAAAATCTATACAAAGACCTGAAACAGTTTGAAGAACCCATTGATCTGTAGTTACAGGATTTCAATTGTGAGGGAAAATGGTGATTCTGCATTAAATTATGTTTTGGGAAGAAAATGGAAAGGGAGGAAAAAGAAGATTTACCTTGAGGGGAACGAGATCTTAGCCTTGATCATTGAAATCTAGGATTCCAGGGTCTCCCATGAGAAGGAAAGAAGCCTGAGTTGGAAGGATTCTGGAACTGTCTTTGATGTGAAAACTGTTGATGTGAGAATTGAGACCGATTGAGATAGGATGCACGGCCGGAAAAACGACCTCTAACTTTTCCGGCCTGATCAGAAAAACGATCTTGGTAAAAGATTTTCTTCATTGAGGTTTTAACTTTATTTAAATTAGAGAAGGTGTTCACGTAACTATTTAACTCTTTAATAAAAGTGTCTCCAAAAAGAAGACTATTGGTGTCAGGATGAAAGTCATTGACTGCAAAGTCGCTAACCTTGGGGTTAATCTTCTAAGAATATTCCGTCTACGCTCAATATACATAGCTGTATTAGCATTCCCAAGAAAACGAAGCATGAAGATGAATGATCAAAAACAGCTTGTTTAGTTAACTCAAAAAGTTTAGACAAAGGACCTACAGTATCTAACATTTTGTCTTGGCAAATTTTCCAAGCCCCATCCATTCCTTTTTTAAGTGTAAACCCAGGAGTACCTATACATTTTAATATTTTCGGATCTAACTACAGGGTACATCCAGCATTGTTAGGAAGGATAGGCCTAGGGCATTCAGCCCTTATCTTATTACGTGAGTCTCTTTTTAAAGGTTTGCATAATTGGTAGTCAATAAAATTGGCAATATCCAAAGATCGACACCATTCAGCTGATCTGGGATGTTGTAACTCATCAGCGGTAAATCTTCGGTTTCCCAAGCAATCATAAAAATTTCCTTCCTCTGAATCAAGGTGTTTGGTCTTTTTTAAACACTTTTTAAAAAATTTCAACATAGGAGAGGCAGTAGAATCCTCTGAAGAAAAATGAGTGACATATTCATCAGAATTATCAGAATCATAAGAGGAAAATACAGAGTTAAATTCAGAAATACTGGATGACCACTTCCCACACCTACGACTTTTGCTACAGCTTTTGGAAATTCCCGTTCCGAAGGATTCCCTGAATTCCAAAATACAGAGCTGCTTACATCATACAGAGATACTGAGTCAGGAGACCCCATATTAACCACTGATGATCGTGATCTTGCTCACATAGTCCCACCAGAAGACAGGGCTACTAGGTATGTGCAAAACGGCACTTTAATAGATATAAATAAAGGCCCTCTGACAATTTGTGCAGACACGGCGACTAGCTATCAACCACAGCCCAAGCTACTATTGAAATCCAATATTCCAGGGATAGCGGGAACTACCGGACCACTTGTGCAAGCCCTTCATATCAAGTCTGAGTGTCGTGTAACCCATACAGATAGCTTGGCACTAACACTTGGCGGAACATTTGCAAAGCATACAAGTTCACAGATCCGGTTCAGAGAGACTACTCATGCTAGTTATAAAATGGAAGCGAGATACGGCAGCTAGTCATGCCTGCTCTTGGTACTGAGCGTTCATAGAGACTATGCTGAATTGGCCTGCTCCGCCAATCTACAAAGAGTAAAGCCTCTTCAACCTGGCCGAGAGACTGACACATTTTGAGGATGAACCAGACGGGCCACGGAGATTCTTGAAGCTGGCTGAGAGTTTTTCACTGATGAGCTTGGATTCCGGTATAGGTGTGGACCCTCAGTGGGAGGTCAAGTCTTGCTGGACTAACTATATGGCAATGGCAATATTCCAACACACCCTTGCTTTTTGTGGAGTGGGATAGGGAAGATATATATATATAAAACAGTGGACAAGTTATGTTTTTCTGTCTAAATGGATCAACATAAATCAACACTTTCCTTTATTTCTCCCACGAGAGGCAGATTTCAAGTTTATTTATGATGATATTGTTGTCTGACGTCTAAACCTGTGGTCTGTATTGGGCGTTTGGGAAGTTTGCAGGGTATCACTTTTATTTTTTTAGTGTTGCTTTTATAGATATTAACAGTTTCCGATTGCTATTATATGTTTCTTCCATACTCCACATGGCATAGCTACTACAAGATAATAAGGTCTTCCTGACTATATATAGACCTACTGCTTGCCTCACTGATGCAATAAATTTATATAAAACTATTTGCATACCTATTTTTCTGGCTAGCTGCATAATTATTGCCTATCCTGCTTATACAGCTAACAGCCCTTTAAAAATCCCTGTTTACTTATTTTACTAGACAGTTACTGAATATCTGGTATCTGTATCTCTGCAACTAATAGACACAAAAATGCCTGTCTACTTATTTTCCAGACTAGCATTAGAACTGATGTTTACACTGTGCACGTAGCTTGCCTATTGCACAGCTAATAGACACAAAAATATTTATTTGCTTCTTTTTTATAAGGAAAAAATGAAGACTAGGTCTATTATTTTATGTTATAAGGTTCTTTGGGTCCAAAAGGGGCCCATGATGTCCTATTCCCCCTTTTAACCATCTTTAATCCATGACTCAATACATTGTGGTGCAAGATTGGCTATTATTTATCACAGAGGGTCACTTTCTTTTCTTTTTGAACACTGTGAACTTCAGGGGCTGATTATGTATATTTAAAAAAATCTGAGGTCTGCTTACTTGTGCCATTTACAGGCCATATCTGTTACTAAATGATGACTCTGCAATATTAGTGTGCATAATGTATCCTCTTTTTGTTACTGATGCGTATTCTTTCACAGTACATTCCCTCATATCTGTATTTAAATATTTTGGTTGTAACTGGCCTGTTTTGTTGTATATATTTTTTTTAAACCTCAATAAAATTTTTTTTTTAATAATAATGACACCAGAAAAATATAATAATAAAATAAGCTTTATTTAAGATAAAATAATTAAAATGAGTCACTATAAATAACTGTCACTAGATGGAGACAAAGAACGTATAATTAAAATATATGAACCGAAAACTAAACTGAATAAAAAATAGGCTAAAAGTAAGGTGACCATATTGCCGCTTTAAAAAGGGACACATATGAAAAATACATATGTCAGGGCTGTTTTCAGGGCTGTTTAACCTCTTAGTGACCACATCACTTTTCAATTTTCTGACCAGCACTATTTTTACATTTCTCTGGTGTTTGTGTTTAGCTGTAATTTTCCTCTTACTCATTTACTGTACCCACACATATTATATACAGTTTTTCTCGCCATTAAATGGACTTTCTAAAGATACCATTATTTTAATCATATCTTATAATTTACTATAATGTTTTTTATAAAATATAAAAAATATAAAAAATATAAAAAATATAAAAAAACACCTTTTCTAACTTTGACCCCCAAAATCTGTTACACATCTTCAACCACCAAAAAAACACCCATGCTAAAAACTGGAAAAAAAACACCTTTTCTAACTTTGACCCCCAAAATCTGTTACACATCTTCAACCACCAAAAAAACACCCATGCTAAATAGTTTCTAAATTTTGTCCTGAGTTTAGAAATACCCAATGTTTACATGTACTTTGCTTTTTTTGCAAGTTATAGGGCAATAAGTACAAGTAGCACTTTGCTATTTCAAAAAAAATTTTTTTTTTCAAAATTAGCGCTAGTTACATTTTAACACTGATATCTGTCAGGAATCCCTGAATAACCCTTCACATGTATATATATTTTTTTAGTAGACAACCCAAAGTATTGATCTAGGCCCATTTTGGTATATTTCATGCCACCATTTCAACGCCAAATGTGATCAAATACTTTTTCACAAACTTTAGGTTTCTCACTGAAATTATTTACAAACAGCTTTTTCAATTATGGCACAAATGGTTGTAAATGCTTCTTTGGGATCCCCTTTGTTCAGAAATAGCAGACATTTATGGCTTTGGCATTACCTTTTGGTAATTAGAAAGCCGCTTTATGCCGCTGCACACCACACTTGTATTATGCCCAGCAGTGAAGAGGTTAATTAGGGAGGTTGTAGGGAACTTGTAGGGTTAATTTTAGCTTTAGTGTAGTGTAGTAGACAACCCAAAGTATTGATTTAGGCCCATTTTACTATATTTCATGCCACCATTTCACCGCCAAATGAGATCAAATAAATAAAATTGTTAACTTTTTCACTAACTTTAGGTTTCTCACTGAAATTATTTACAAACAGCTTGTGCAATTATGGCACAAATGGTTGTAAATGCTTCTCTGGGATCCCCTTTGTTCAGAAATAGCAGACATATATGGCTTTGGCATTGCTTTTTGGTAATTAGAAGGCCTCAGTTGCACCACAGTTGTATTATGCCCAGCAGTGAAGGGGTTAATTAAGTAGCGCTTTAGTGTAGAGATCAGCCTCCCACCTGACACATCCCACCCCTTGATCCCTCCCTGACCCCCTCAAACAGCTCTCTTCCCTCCCCCACCTCACAATTGTCTGCCACTACTAAAATAAAAGTCTTTATATATATATATATATATATATATATATATAAATATATAATAAAAAAAAACTATAATGCAGTGTTAAATCCACCTTAGCCCCAACTTTCCTGATCCTCCCCCCAAACAGCTCTCTAACCCTCCCCCTCTACCTATTTGCCGCCATCTTGGGCACTGGCAGCTGTCTGCCAGTACCTAGTTAGCCAAAGAATTTAAAAAGAAACCAGGATCCGTGCTGTTATAGATTCTTTACTACATCTGCAGCTTTCTAAATACATATATGTTGAGTCATCACAAAAAGAGATAATTGATCAATTGATTTTGGATGCCTTTGTATTGCCTATATCATGTCAGCCTAAGCACATACATCTTATTTGCCTTTGCCTATTATTATCATAATTCATGGACTTCTTTGAAATTCCGCACAAATACATAATGTTCATGATATATTCAAACATGCATCTTATACAGTACATATCATAAAAAGCAAGAATACTCAATTTTCTCATTAAGATCCACAGGACTGAGAGTATTTTACCTGTACATCCACCTAGACTCATGCTGTAAAATAATTCTAGGTTGCCACCTCTTCTACTAGATTTCAACTGTTCTATGCCCATAATTTTTAATTTTGTGAAATCTGAATTATGGCAAGATTTAAAATGTCTTGCTACATTTTTATGTCATCCCTATGTTCTCTTATCCTATTTTTCAATTCCCTTGTCGTTTTTCTGACATAGAATTTTGGGCAAGGTACAGGTAATCCTGTCTTTGACATAATGAGGGATTATTCTACTAGGTGTTCAGAAAGTGGATGACCTTATGATGTAAGTACAGTATACACAATGTCCACATGGGACACTACCACCTTGATTATGTACGGCTGTCAACCAGTTAGTCCCTTGTTCTCTTTTAAACTCACTATGCACTAGTTTGTCTTTAATGTTCGGGGCCTTTTTAGCGGTCAAGAGGGGGTACTCTGATATACATCCATTTAGAGTTACATCATTTGACAAATATGCCAATGGGTATTTAAAATCCCCCCAAATGCGAGCTATACCTGGTGATCAACCTGGCATGAATATTGTCACTTGATCCATCTCTTTTGTTGTACAGGAGTTCATTTCTTGGGGTATAGTGTGCCCTAACCCAGGCTTTTTTTACTTGCCGTTTTGAATAGCCCCTCGAGAGAAATCTATCAGCCATTTGCTTGGCCTGTTCTTCAAAGGACTGTACTGATGAACAACACCTCTTTAACCTCAAAAATTGTCCCACTGGGATCCCATTTTTTTGATGACTCATAGCATATAGAAGACTATTAGTTGCTGACTTCTTGCGATGTACAGTAGTGTGAATTTCATTGCCTATCTTAAAAATTTTGATATCCAGAAAGGTAGCTTCCTTATTGCTCACATTATATGTTAGAAAAAGATTAAGGTCATTTATATTCAAAATGTTTACAAAATCTGAGACCGATTTCTCATCACCCTTCCATTAAATCAGTACATTGTCCACACACCTCAACCACAGGGTAACATGTTTGTCCACCCATTCAGACAGGCCATGGAACACTATATTAGTTTCCCGAAATCCAAGGTGTAGACATGCATACGTGGGTGCACATGTTGCACCCATGGCTGTGCCGCGGACTTGTCTGTACAGCTTACTATCGAACCAAAAGATGTTATTTGTTAGTACAAATTCCAATAGTTTCAGTACTAGTTTAGTGTTGTATTCATACTCCTGTCCTCTCAATACCAAAAAATATTTAGCAGCTTAAATCACTCTACTCCTCAATTCCCCATAAAGCAGGTCTTAAAGCAGCTAAATATTTTTTGGAATTGAGAGGAGCTCCATTTTAGTATCAGGTTTCCATTTAAATATTTAGTGCATTGCGTGCAGTCGCCCTTTTCGTGTAGGTGTAAGTTAGCGTTTTGTTAACGCTTCCATTGGTTACTATGGTAACCGACTTTACACTATTGGACTCGATCATATATATACGGCGCAGCATGCAAGTGCGGCGTATATATTTTACCTGTCATTCGCTGTTATGATAAAAGCAAAGACCTAACGCATGCGCATTATCTACCTCTCAACTGCCACCCCCCACCTCAATAACTAATTAATGTATTAACCCCTAATCCACCAACCACCATATCGCAAAGTATCTTTTAAAGTTATTAACCCCTAATCTGCCACCCACAACGCAAAGTATCCAATTACACTATTAAACCCTAAACCACCATCCCACCACATCACAACTAATAATAAATGTATTAACCTCTAAACCGCCATCCCCCCACATCGTAACTAACAATAAAATGTATTAACCACTAAACCATTGCTAATGCATTGCTATTGTTCAAATCAGCCAATAGGATTTAAGCAGCTCTCATCCTATTGGCTGATTTGAAATTTTCATCCAATAGGAATGCAAGGTACCCCAGTATAAAAAGGGTACCTTGCATTCAAGCTTCAATGTGCGGCAGACGATCGCATGAAGAGGAGCCTCCACGTTGGATGACCGAACCAGTGCCGAAGACCGCTCCGCACCTCCTGGAAGAAGATAGAAGATATCCCTGCGCTGGATGAAGACTTGTCGTGGCCTGGATGAATATGGATGTACGGACTTCAGGAACGGTGAGTACATTTTTGGGGGTTAGTGTTAGGTTGTTTTTTTTGGGGTGTTTTTTTTTAGGGGGTTTGGGTGGGTGGGGGGTTTTACTGTTAGGGGTTAATTTGTATTTCTTTTTAGGTAAAAGTGCTGATTGCTTCAGAGCAATGCCCTACAAAAGGCCCTTTTAAGGGTTATTGGTAGTTCAGTCTTAGATTGGGGGTGTTTTTATTTTGGGGTGGCTTTTTTGTTTTTATAGGGGTATTAGATTAGCTTTACATTTTTTTATTTTGGATAATTTCGTTTATTTTTTTTATGTAATCTTATATTTTTATATTTTTTTGATCTTATATTTTTTTATTTTATGTAATCTTTTTTGTATTTAAATTAAATCTTAGGTTTTATTTTTTATTTAATGTTAGGATTTTTTATTTTAATTTTAGATTTTTAATTTTGGTATTTTAATTAATTTATTAGTTTAATAGTCTTTTTTATTTTATGTAATGGGGGTTAACTTAGGGGGTGTTAGGTTAGGGGGCTTAGTGATTAGATTAATACTTTGGGTTGTGGGGGGATGGCAGTTTAGGGGCTAATATTTAATTAGGTAGATTGCTTTGTTGGGGGATGGTGAATTAGGGGTTAACAGTTTAAATATGTACTTTGCAATGTGGGGGTTGGTGGTTTAGAGGTTAATACATTTATAGAGGGGTTTTGATGTGATGGGTTTATTTTTGGGAGGAGGGATTAGATTTCAATGGGAAATAGGTCTCAAAAAGCTCCTTTTCCATATTTTACACCTAGTTGAGCTGTGTGTAATTTTTCTCAATGTATCGACAGCCTCCAACAGTGTATTAACGGTTTGCGCTTTCATTAGCGGCTGCTGATACTTTCTATGGGACACGGAAATATTTTCGGCAGCCGGAGTCCGGTTGCTGAAATTGAGGTATAACTGGCCATTGAAAGCAGTCGGTGAACGATATTGCTTCCGACAGTATAGTTTATTAGAGAGACTAAAATCACGGTATTTATCTCCTATAAGCAGTAAAAGAAAGAGGATTTAGTGATTCACATTGGACAGTTTATGGTCTATATGCTTGAGTTGATTGGTCATTTTGTTCTGTTTTAACCAGTTTATCCTTTTTATTGGTTACTGGTCTGTTTCATGATGCATGCTGTCACTTTTAAATTCTGACAGTTATTTATGTTATTTCTATGTACTTTTAAAAACTGCATTTAAAGTAGTAAAAGAAAGAAAGCCAAATATGAGTCTAATCTTGTAATAAAATCAAGAGATTTCATGACGCTGAGGTATAAAGATACTGAACAATAAAAGTTTCACTATCTAAGACCAATGCTGAAGGAGCTGTCAGCTTATACAATACCTCATAACAACAGTGTAAATAATTTCAATACAGGGACTTCCACACTGCATTAGTTTAGATTTATAAGGATAGATTAGCTGATGACAACTTTTAAATGAAAGGTCAGCTAATGAGCAAGAAGATCTAGGCTCTGGATCTAAATGAGCAGTGGAACTTCTTCCCTCTGCACAGTTGCCTCCAAAGACATACCAGTCTTGTGGAGGGGGCACTGCAATCAGGCTCTCAGAGAATACTTCTGTGTAGAACAATGCAGTGAGGTCTGCACTGGCCTGCAATAAAGCAACCATAGAAGATGCCATCTCAATTAATGTCTCCCTGGTTCCGGAGAGACACCTAGAGCACTCTCAATGAGCACTCTGAAGCATTGCATTGGCTCCTCCATTTTAAAGATAGTAAGGCAAGAGAGTACCAGATCCAGCAATCATTCCAGACAGGTTATTCATCAAAGGTTAGTCATCTACTGACTCTATCTAGTCTAATGTGAGTAAGTCAATATCCAGTCCTTTATCCTGTGTTTCTAGAAAGAAAAAGGAGCAATTCCTCAGATCCACTTGTAGAGAGCTGAAGAGCAAATCAAGTAAGGCAGAGAAGAAGATGAACGTGATCTCCACTAGAATTGCCATAACGAGAGATCATCCCAGACCTCTGGCACTCTCTTAGTGCACATATTTAGTATTCAGTAATGGCTAGAATATTTATTAATGGTAGCTGCATAGTGGATGAGAGGCAGAACTACTTCAATGAGACCCCGGGGTCATTTAAGAGCGGACCTCAATGCTATGGTAAATACAGCTCTCAGAAACACAGGGGCTCATAGCACACATATGTTAAATCGATTTGATCAGTAGCTAGTTAGGAAATAAGTTCCAACAACTTTGTTATTGGATGTCAAGGGTATCCCAGATATCCAGCAGATTAAAGCTAAGAGCAAGAGAGCATCGTTCATCCTTTCATGGCTTCCTGGAAGTTCCCCCAGAAATACCTTTTATATGAATATTTCAGAGCATATAAAGGATTTTAAAATGTAAAATGTTATTTTTGTATATTATTTTTTCAACTTGCACTACATAAAAAAAAACAATAAAACTAATTTATGAATTAAATCTCCTTTTCTTCCCATTCTTATAGACCATAATATCCTTAGTCACCAACACAGAAGAACCACTGAGAACCGGCATCATGATCTCCGTGCCCAGATACTCTGTGTACATGGATGCTATTGTGTTGTCGGGGGCAGTGCCAGTGGACTACCCACTAGATGAGGAGAATGAGTGGGCCTTGAATGTGCAGAGTATGAGGGAATCTCTCTATATCGCCAGGAAACACTGCAATCCCAAGGTCCTGTGTGTCATCAACCCAGGAAATCCAACTGGTACAGCCAGCTTATAGCATTGTAAAGGGCTTAAGATGAGATATATAATATTAATACACAGACCCTGAGTTGTAATGTTTGCTTCCAACAGAACAAAATTAAGGACTGTTTTTAAGTTATTCTTGAGTCAAAGTTTATTATACAGTACAGTATTTACTAGGCAATCATAGAGTATGACACTGTTTGCAACATTATCTTGTTAAATCCCTTAACTGTTTCTGGATACACCATACTATACAGGGACAGTGTAACTTTTGTTTCTGTGTCATTTTACATTTTGTAACTTTATACCTTATGGGTTATGTCGCTGTCATACAGTATCTGCTTGACCCATCATCTGCTTTTACATTGACAGGGCAGGTGCAGAGCCGGGAGTGCATTGAGGAAGTTATCAGATTGGCTGCTGAGGAAAAGCTGCTCATCTTTGCCGATGAGGTAGATGACTTACTTACATTAACCCACTGGACACTTAGACATCATGAATGGCCCCTCTACTGGCTCCACAATATATACTGTATATTTATAGAAACTAACATAACTCTCTGGATCAAGTTTTAGCTATCAGAACTGTTTGAAATGTGCACTAGCTATTTAATATTAATCTGATTGACTTAACCTGTCTTTGTTACATTGTTTTTAGGTGGTAATGGTCTTCCTCTTTAGTACTAAGCCCACATACTTGTACTGTGACTCTTACATCATTTGTACATGAATAGTGGTCTTCCTCTTTAGTACTAATCCCAGATACTTGTACTGTGACTCTTACATCATTTTTACATGAATAGTGGTCTTCCTCTTTAGTACTAATCCCACATACTTGTACTGTGACTGTTACATCATTTTTACATGAATAGTGGTCTTCCTCTTTAGTACTAATCCCAGATACTTGTACTGTGACTCTTACATCATTTTTACATTAATATTGGTCTTCCTCTTTAGTACTAGTCTCACATACTTGTACTGTGACTCTTACATCATTTTTACATGAATAGTGGTCTTCCTCTTTAGTACTAGTCTCACATACTTGTACTGTGACTCTTACATCATTTTTACATGAATAGTGGTCTTCCTCTTTAGTACTAATCCCACATACTTGTACTATGACTCTTACATCATTTTTACATGAATAGTGGTCTTCCTCTTTAGTACTAATCCCATATACTTGTACTGTGACTGTTACATCATTTTTACATGAATAGTGGTCTTCCTCTTTAGTACTAATCTCACATACTTGTACTGTGACTCTTACATCATTTTTACATGAATAGTGGTCTTCCTCTTTAGTACTAATCCCATATACTTGTACTGTGACTGTTACATCATTTTTACATGAATAGTGGTCTTCCTCTTTAGTACTAATCTCACATACTTGTACTGTGACTCTTACATCATTTTTACATGAATAGTGGTCTTCCTCTTTAGTACTAATCCCATATACTTGTACTGTGACTCTTACATCATTTTTACATGAATAGTGGTCTTCCTCTTTAGTACTAATCCCACATACTTGTACTGTGACTCTTACATCATTTTTACATGAATAGTGGTCTTCCTCTTTAGTACTAATCCCACATACTTGTACTGTGACTCTTACATCATTTTTACATGAATAGTGGTCTTCCTCTTTAGTACTAATCCCATATACTTGTACTGTGACTCTTACATCATTTTTACATGAATAGTGGTCTTCCTCTTTAGTACTAATCTCACATACTTGTACTGTGACTCTTACATCATTTTTACATGAATAGTGGTCTTCCTCTTTAGTACTAATCCCACATACTTGTACTGTGACTCTTACATCATTTTTACATGAATAGTGGTCTTCCTCTTTAGTACTAATCCCACATACTTGTAC
The DNA here is from genome assembly GCF_027579735.1 of Bombina bombina. Taxonomy (NCBI): domain Eukaryota; kingdom Metazoa; phylum Chordata; class Amphibia; order Anura; family Bombinatoridae; genus Bombina; species Bombina bombina. Next base: position 1,146,829,557 of record NC_069503.1, on the reverse strand, counting down.
TGTGACTCTTACATCATTTTTACATGAATAGTGGTCTTCCTCTTTAGTACTAATCCCATATACTTGTACTGTGACTCTTACATCATTTTTACATGAATAGTGGTCTTCCTCTTTAGAGCCAATGTCTTTTTTTCTGTCTTAACGTGAGTGCCATTATTTATATTACATTTATTCTGTTTCAGTGTCTTATGTTCTTTTTCCACTTTATATTATATATTTTTTTTAACTTTTCTTTCATTGACTTTTCAACTTGCATACCAGTAATTCCTCAATATTCAATGCTTTTGACTTATTTTTTTCTCTTTTTGTTTATGATTTTTTCTTTTATATGCTTCTTGAGTTTTATGCTATTTGCCTAAAGGGAGGGTCCAAAAAGCTAACAATCTAGTAATTATGAATGAGTGAGTAAAAAGTTTTAAGGGTTGCTTCACTGAGTACCAGTGAAAAGGGCACATTTATATTGGTGGGAATGGTGATGATATTTTAGGAAGAAGGCAGCAAGCTTCTCTGGACAGACTAATTTTCAAATAGCTGTTGACTCTCTGGAAGGTGGTAGACATTGTAGAACACTGTAGAATTACTTTATCAGCATAGTTTTCTGAAGATATATCAACTTTAGCAATTTACTGGAATTCACTCCCAGCTAAAAACATTTTAACCAACACCTTCCCAAATACTAGTTGCCTACAAGGTAAACAGGCAGTTATCTTGTTTGCTTGCTATAACCAACTCTGCAGGAGATGTGTTGCAGGCCTGGAGTTGGAACAGAGTATAATCAGATCCCAGAAGACAGCAGTGAACACCACAGGTCAGGAGAAGGAAAGGAATAAGCAAAATAATAATCTATAGTTTGCTTTCTTAGGTGAGCAGCCAGGTATTAAGTCCACAGTTCAAGGTACAGGTAAGGGTGAGGGAAAGAACATAAATAAAGAAACATAGAGGGTCAGGATAAAGGTGCAGACCACAAATGAGAATGCCAGAATGTCCATAAGGAATAACCAAGCAGAGACAACGTTTAACACCTCCCCCATAGGGGGATCACTTCCAACATCCAGGTCACAAATAACACTATTATTAGCACAGGGAACACAGGCAGCATAATTTATAGAAAAAGACTGAGAATCCTGTGTGAAAATATTAGTACACCTCCCTATGTCCAGTTTCAATAGAAGAAGACATACAGCGCACCATGCACTGTCGGCCAAGCTAACCCGAAGCTGTTCTTTTAACTTTAAAACTGGATCACATCCAATCAACCCATTGAGCCTAGAGCGGTTTTGATATTGCCTCATGTTATTATCATGAAAGAGTAAATGCAACACTAGATAAGTCTTGACATAGTAGCAGCAACATTTGAGAAGTCTTGGAGAAAAAAAGGGCATAGGTGATGGTGGAGGAAGATAGACATAGGTCATAAATAGAGTACAGTTTGTGGACTAGGGACTAACTTGAGGTGATTGTTGAATAATAATTGGGTCCAAGGTTTTTAGTGCTCTATACATTAGGCTACATATTTTAAATACAATTAGGTAGTGCTTTTTCTTTTATATACACCAATACAACTTTACTCAAGTATCCACACCTCTCTCGAGCAGGTTTACCAGGAGAATATCTTTGCACCAGGGTCCACTTTTCATTCCTTTAAAAAGGTTTTGTTTGAGATGGGACCACAGTTTTCTAAGAAAGTACAGCTTGTGTCTATCCACTCTGTCTCCAAGGGGTTCCATGGAGAGTAAGTATAAACCCATTTCCACATACATGGTGATCTTATACTGCTTTATGGGGCAACTGATTCATGAGGTTTCATTTTAAAATATAGGTTATTTTTAAAATAGGTTATATAATATTAATACACTTACCATAAGAAAAATGGTTTTATATAAACATATGCAGTATTATGTTTATCATATCTGTTCCCTGTAGGTGTGGCTTTCGTGCTGGCTTCCTTGAGTTTGTGAACATTGATCCATCTGTATTTGAAGTGCTGTATCTTTTAAAATCATTCAGTGTGCCCCCAGTTCCTGGGGTCATTGCCCTAGATGTAACTATTGACCCACCACAACCTGGAGATACGTCCTATGACACATTCATAGCAGTAAGTGTCATCTTACATCAATACAAACATTTTAGTCACTGGGTTATTGGAAGGTAGGGATTGTTATTATAATGAACTGTTAAATATGTGGATTTAGCTATCAGAGGGGAAGGAGAATTAAAAGAGATAAAAGAGAGCTAAATGAAATCACTTTAATATTCTTATTATAAAACAAAGATATTTATACATAGAAGCTAGGCTACCTCTTTCTTCTTTTATTGTTATGTTACATAAGCACAAGAGTGAGACTCGTGTGACTATGCAATATGTATGTTTGTGTGTGTGTGCAAGAGTGTGTTTGCATTATTATTTGTATTATTATTATTATTGTTTATTTGTATAGTGCAGCAAAATTCCATAGAGCTGGGTACAGAGATAGGGGTGTACAATAACAAGGGTTTGTTATAAGATATAACAAATGCAAAAACACAACAGATTATAAATATTTAGGACCGGTATGATTGACGCATGCTTGAGTGTATCGGGAAATGTGTCAGTGGTGAGAAACTGGTTAAAGAGATGAGTTAGAGCAAGGAGTACGGAAGCAGAGAGAGAGGGAAGAAGTTGTGATGGAATGGGGGGAAGTGGGCAGGTTGTGAGATGAGCAAAAGATAGGAGTATGAGGACCTCTTTCTCTCTTACAGGGGAACAGTAGCAGAGAGTTTTGTTTGTGGAAGGGGTGGGTAGGAAGGCTGCGTTTGAATGATGTGAGCAGTAAATTTGGTAGTGGGCGGAGGTGCTGGGGGAGGTAAAAGGATTTTAAAGGTTAAGAACAGCCTTCTCGGGTTTGGATGCATGAGATGACATGAGGGAGGAAAAATAGACTTGTTTGGCTGGACTGAGGGGAGAGGATGAATTTGTAATGCAGGAAATCAGCACGGGAGTGTGATTTCCTCCACTGACGTTCCACAGTCCGTGAACATCGCTGAAGATGGGGTGTCTGTTTGGTGTGCCATGGTTGTCATAGAGTGTATGATGATTATTGAACATTGGATGGTGCAGCTTTGTCAAGAATTATACTGAAAGGCCGCTAATGTAAGGACACTAGGTCTTGCCAAGATAGGAATAATATGATGGAGAGAAGAGGTTTCAGTTGAGCAGAAAAGTATGTGAATCATTTAAATTCCTGTAAGGTAGCAGTTTTTGGGGCTTGCAAGGATGCTGCAGGTAGAGTAGGAGAGACAGTTTGTAGATAATGGCCAGACAGAGGAAAGGGGAAGTTAGAGAAATTGGAAACAGCACAGAGATTAGTGACCAGGTCAACTGAGTTGCCTTCACAGTGGGTTGGAGATGTTGTCCACTGGGACAGACCAAAAGAGGTGATAAGAGATAAAGGTTTAGAGTCAGCAGGCAAGTTAGAATTGTCAACAGATATGTTGAAGTCCCCTAAGATGAGAGGACTGTTACAAGAAAAGATCTGTGGGAGCCAGGCTTTAAAGCGGTCTAGAAATTGTGTAGCTGGGCAAGGAGGCCAATAGATTAAAGCAACACGGAGAGCTACAGGGGAGAAGAGGCGGATAGCCTGAAATTCAAGATGAGAAAGAAAGGGAGTGGGGTGAAGGAATGCATGTGTGTGTATGTGTTTATATGCTTGTGTATGAGTATGTGGATATGTGTGTATATGAGTATATGCATATGTGTGTGTATATGAGTATATGCATATGTGTGTGTATATATCTGTGTATGAGTATGTACATAATTACATATGTGTGTGTATATGAGTATATGTATATGTGTGTGTATATATTTATGTGTGTATGAGTATGTGCATAGGTGTGTGTATATGAGTATATGCATATTTGTGTGTATATATGTGTGTCTATGATTGTGCATATGTGTGCGTGTATGAGTATGTGCATATGTGTGTTTATATATGTGTCTGTATGAGTACATGAATATGTGTGTGTATATACAGTATGTGTGTATGAGTATGTGTATATGTGTGTGTATATATGTGTGTATGAGTATGTGCATAGGTGTGTGTATATGAGTATATGCATATTTGTGTGTATATATGTGTGTCTATGTTTGTGCATATGTGTGCGTGTATGAGTACATGAATATGTGTGTATATATGTGTGTATGAGTATGTGGATATCTGTGTGTATACATGTGTGTGTATGAGTACATGAATATGTGTGTATATATGTGTGTATGAGTATGTGCATATGTGTGCGTATATACAGTATCTCACAAAAGTGAGTACACTCCTCACATTTTTGTAAATATTTTATTACAGTATATCTTTTCATGTGATAACACTGAAGAAATGACACTTTGCTACAATGTAAAGTAGTGAGTGCACAGCCCATATAACAGTGTAAATTTGCTGTCCCCCTCAAAATAACTCAACACACAGCCATTAATGTCTAAACCGTTGGCAACAAAAGTGAGTACACCCCTAAGTAGAAATGTCCAAATTGGGCCCAAAGTGTCAATATTTTGTGTGGCCACCATTATTTTCCAGCACTGCCTTAACCCTCTTGGGCATGGAGTTCACCAGAGCTTCACAGGTTGCCACTGGAGTCCTCTTCCACTCCTCCATGACAACATCACAGAGTTGGTGGATGTTAGAGACCTTGCGCTCCCCCACCTTCCGTTTGAGGATGTACCACAGATGCTCAATAGGGTTTAGGTCTGGCGACATGCTTGGCCAGTCCATCACCTTTACCCTCAGCTTCTTTAGCATGGCAGTGGTCGTCTTGGAGGTGTGTTTGGGGGGAGGGGATCATGCTCCATTTCAGTATGTCACAGTACATGTTGGCATTCATGGTTCCCTCAATAAACTGTAGCTCTCCAGTGCCTGCAGCACTCATGCAGGCCAGACCATGACACTCCCACCACCATGCTTGACTGTAGGCAAGACACACTTGCTTTGTACTCCTCACCTGGTTGCCGCCACACACGCTTGACACAATCTGAACCAAATAAGTTTATCTTGGTCTCATTGGACCACAGGGCATGGTTCCAGTAATTCATGTCCTTAGTTTGCTTGTCTTCAGCAAACTGTTTGTGCATCTTTAGAAGAGGCTTCCTTCTGGGATGACAGCCATGCAGCACTCATACATCTATTTTCCAAAGACAACCTCTGGATATGACACTGAGCAGGTGCACTCAACTTGTTTGGTCGACCATGGTGAGGCCTGTTCTGAGTGGATTCTGTCCTGTGAAACCACTGTATGTTCTTGCCCACTGTGCTGCAGCTCAGTTTCAGGGTCTTGGCAATCTTCTTATACCCTAAGCCATCTATATGTAGAGTAACAATTCTTTTTTTTTCAGATCCTCAGAGAGTTCTTTGCCATGAGGTGCCATGTTGAACTTCCAGTGACCAGTATGAGAGAGTGTGAGAGCGATAACACCAAATTTAAAAAACCTGCTACCCATGAACACCTGAGACCATTACACCAGGGAGGGAAAATGGCTAATTGGTCCCAATTTGGACTTTTCCACTTAGGGGTGTACTCACTTTTGTTGCCAACGGTTTAGACATTAATGGCTGTGTGTTGAGTTATTTTGAGGGGGCAGCAAATTTACACTGTTATGCAGGCTGTACACTCACTACTTTACATTGTAACAAAGTGTCATTTCTTTAGTGTTGTCACATGAAAAGATATAATAAAATATTTACAAAAATGTGAGGGGTGTACTCACTTTTGTGAAATACTGTATGTGTGTGTCTGTTTGTGCATATGTATGTGTGTATGAGTATGTGCATATGTGTGTGTATATACAGTATATGTGTGCATATGTGTGTATAAATATGTGCATATGTGTGTATATATGTGTGTATAAATATGTGCATATACAAGTGTGTATTAGTATGTGCATATCTTTGTGTATATATGTGTGTGTATATGTATGTGTGTATTAGTATGTGCATATGTTTGTGTGTATATGTGTGTGTATGTTTGTGCATATGTATGTGTGCTGAGTATGTGCATATATTTGTGTGTATATGTGTGTATTAGTATGCACATATGTTTGTGTATATTTGCGTGTATGTTTGTGCATATGTATGTGTGTATGAGAATGTAAATATGTTTGTGTATATATGTGTGTGCATATGTATGTGTGTATTAGTATGTGCATATGTTTGTGTGTATATGTGTGTGTATGTTTGTGCATATGTATGTGTGCTGAGTATGTGCATATGTGTGTGTGTATATGTGTGTATTAGTATGCACATATGTTTGTGTATATTTGCGTGTATGTTTGTGCATACGTATGTGTGTATGAGTATGTGCATATGTTTGTGTATATTTGCGTGTATGTTTGTGCATATGTATGTGTATATTAGTATGCGCTTATGATTATTAAAAAAAGACTAGTACAAGGATCAATAGAGATCAAATTTAGAAAAATAAAAGAGTGATAATATAAGAAAATATCTTTCAACCAAATATCTCTATGGGAATAAATAGACAATAAAAACACCAGAGAAATGTACAAAGTGAAAATGAAGGTTCCTTGAAAGTCCTTCTCTCAAGGGCAGCAGTCTTCAGCGGTCAAAGAACACCAAACAAAATCTCAAGAATGACAAATAAGAGGAGGCACCTTGTATGGTAGCAACACCAAGATCAAAGCAGGAAACATTAAAAAAAGAGATTAGGTGGCACCAAAAAGGAGCAGGAGCAGCGTGCGCAGATAATCCTACAGCTGACGTAGACTCAGCTTCAAAATGGTGATTTGCACTGATGTAAATGAAAAAAGGTTGCATGCTAGATACATTAAATTTAGCATCAGCACACTCAAAACAATATAGAATAGTTTAATTTTACTGCAGCAATGTAAAGCCAGAGCTTCATAATCAGGTTAAGGATTTATTAATTTACCCTAGTACTTCCCTAATAGCCTGGAAGAGAAGAATATATTAAGAAGAGAGTACACAGCCCAGCAGGGAGCTTCCTGGATTACCTCTGTCACAGTGCCCATTCTTCATAGAGTGACAAATGCTGAGAGCAAAGTGTAGTGATTCTGTGCTAACAATTTTTACCCAGATCTTATTGGATCCTAGTTCTAACACTGGAAGTTATCATCCCTCTGCGCTATCTATTAAATGTATAGGGAGCACTATGAAAGTTTTAGCCACATTAAGATGCGTTGGTTATAGTTTTTAACCAATCACTTGTAATTCCAGATTGCGCATTATTGGTTACGTGAGGCCAAACTCAAAATAATGCACCTTGTTTTATTGATTATGCTCCACTTGTAATCTAAAATAAGGAAAAAAAGATGGCCCACTTGTATTATTATTATTTTCATTTATTTATAGAGCGCCAACAGATTCCACAGCACTAATATCTAGCCCATTGTGTTTCAGGGGTGATAGTTTAGGCACCGCGCAAGAGTGCTGTTATAGGATCAAGCTGCAAAGTCAAGTCAGGATTTAAATTGATTTGTGAGTGAATTAGCTCTAGGAAGGAAGATGAGTAATGGTTGTTGTGTTTATAAAGATTACCATGAGTGCTGAGTAGATGGTTTATATCATTACCATGACTTCTGAGTAGATGGTTTATATAATGTCCATGAGTGCTGAGTAGATGGTTTATATCATAACTATGAGTGCTGAGTAGATGTTTTATATCATTACCATAAGTGCTGAGTAGATGGTTTATATCATTACCATAAGTGCTTAGTAGATGGTTTATATCATTTCCATGAGTGCTGAGTAGATGGTTTATATCATAACCGTGAGTGCTGAGTAGATGTTTTATATCATTACCATAAGTGCTGAGTAGATGGTTTATATCATTTCCATGAGTGCTGAGTAGATGGTTTATATAATTTCCATGAGTGCTGAGTAGATGGTTTATATCATTACCATAAGCGCTGAGTAGATGGTTTATATCATTTCCATGAGTGCTGAGTAGATGGTTTATATCATTTCCATGAGTGCTGAGTAGATGGTTTATATCATTACCATAAGTGCTGAGTAGATGGTTTATATCATAACCATGAGTGCTGAGTAGATGGTTTATATCATAACCATGAGTGCTGAGTAGATGGTTTATATCATTACCATGAGTGCTGAGTAGATGGTTTATGTCATTACCATAAGTGCTGAATAGATGGTTTATATCATTACCATGGGTGCTGAGTAGATGGTTTATTTCATAACCATGAGTGGATTTATATCATTACCATGAGTGCTGAGAAGATGGTTTATATCATTACCATGAGTGCTGGGTAGATGGTTTATATCATAACCATGAGTGCTGAGTAGATGGTTTATATCATAGCCATGAGTGCTGAGTAGATGGTTTATATCATTACCATGAGTGCTGAGTAGATGGTTTGTATCATTACCATGAGTGCTGAGTAGATGGTTAATAGCATTACCATGCGTGCTGAGTAGATGGTTTATATCATTACCATGAGTGCTGAGAATATGGTTTATATCATTACCGTGAGTACTGAGTAGATGGTTTATATCATTACCATGAGTGCTGAGTAGATTGTTTATATCATTACCATGAGTGCTGAGTAGATGGTTTATATCATTACCATGAGTGCTGAGTACAGTAGAGCAGGAAGAGTCAGGAGCAGTGTCTGAAGATGCTGACCAGACATGAGTTTGGTGTGTTAGTGAGTTTAGAGCTAGAACACACTTAAAAGAAAAATAGTGATAGTTGTGTGGTAAAGAGCTCTGTGTTTAAGCTTTATATAACCAGCTTAATAATCACCACCAACCCTTTCCCACACACAAGGCTTGCCGGGTACCGAATAAAAGCATTGCACCGGCAGCTCCTACCAGTGTGAAAGGGTTTTTACAACTGCCCTTACCTCCGGAAAACTCAACCACTACCTACGCACCTTACAGACGGCGCCATCTTGCTGAGGTGCACAATGCCTGAATTGATCTGTCTGCCAAGGATACCCGGTGCCTCCACTGAGCTAGTAGCAAAGCAGACTCAACCCTCCAACTGCGGCACTCCACATCCCTCCCTTGCAGCTGCACTCCACATCGTACATAACCGGACAGGAGCTACAATAGACGACACATAAACAGCTGTCATAGTGGTACATATTAAGACTTCTCCCGTGACTGTGATAAACATAAGAGCTGATCTGGAATAGAACACTGCTCTAATTGGTGAAAATATCTGTACAGTGACATGCTGTTAGTGAAAAATCTATATCTCTATACCAATGTTTGCAGGTGCCTTCTTATAAAAGGAAAAGGAGGGGGAGATACAGGGAACAGGAGTTTATTTATTTATTTATTTTTCAAAAAATTCAATAAAATACTGTTGGATTTTGGAGGGTGGATTTGTATCGTAACGGCTTATGAGGCAGTCTAGTAATCTTTATTACAGAGATTCCACAACTAGTATCCACACTATCTAAATGGAAAAGGTTTTTTAGATTCAAAGACTGAGATTTCTGACCCCATTTACTGATAGCAGAAGGATATAACTTCTGATCTTACCACAGATACACCCTGGTATTTCTCTACAAAAGTAAGGAGAGAGAAGGGGAAGGAGAAAGAAGAAGTAGAAGGAAAAACTTTAAGCTGGCAGATCTTTAGCTTTGTTAACTACTATCCCACTCAGCTGATGACATATCAGAGTTTTTATTGCCTTGCTTCACCCACCCCAAACCTAGGAGAATAACATCTCGTAGAGTCACTTTGAACACAAAAGCTTGATTCTTATCTACTAATGAAAGTGGACAAATACTTTCAAAGACTCTTGCCTTCTTTGAAAGACAATATGAGCCATAAATCCAAAACCACTGATAGGAAGTCACGCCAACCCATTGAGGTTCAAGTAGAAATCCCCCTCATGCTTAACATCCTGGGGATCAAAGCCAACTTATGCAAGAATTAAAATCCTTTTTTTGCCTAAGATGGAATCTCTTCAAGCAGGTATGGACACGCTTATAAGCAAGGTTAGGCAATACTCAGCTCGCCTCACCAATGCTGAAGACAGGATTTCAGAAGTGGAGGATAGGCAAACAGAAGCTAATAATTCACTACAACAATTACTAAATTACTAAATTATAGACTCCTACAACAAAGTGTTGACGACCTAGAAAATAGGAGTTGGCGCAATAATTTGCATGTAGTTGGTATTCCTGAAAGTGTTAATGGCAAGGATCTCCTAGCATTCACAGCCCTTATCTTCCCAAAGCTACTGGGCATCCCACAGGACATCCTACCCATCGATATTGAAAGGACCCATAGGGTTGGACCTGAACGTAACTTGAAAAATGGCAATTCGAAACCTAGGCAAGTGATATTCAAATGCCTTAACTTCCAAGAAAAGCTGAAAATCCTATGCGCCTATAGAATGCAAAAGGAAGTAAAATATGAAGACCACTGTCTCCTTCTCTCTCAAGCCTTTTCTTCAGAAGTTTCCAAGCAACGCAAAGAATTTGCAACAATCTTATCTCGTCTCTACAATCAAGGACATCAAGTAGCTTTATTGTACCCTGCTAAGTTTTGTCTTCAGACAACTTCAGTCCCTAAGTACTTTCACACCCCTCAGGCTGTGGAGACCTACCTGACCACAGAAAGATGCCAAGAAGCTGGTTAAAAGACACTTCGACAGATAAGCATGTAACTATAACCTCGGTGACATATACCGATGGATATGACTGATTGCACTGGTTTGTTCTTAATGGTGTTGATGAAATTTCAATCTTATGTTCTTATCTCTGCAAAATGGTTAACATATCATAAGTACCAGTTTGCTTTGTTAATACAGTCTGGAAGAGATAGAAAGCTCACTTTTTCTCTTGTTTTTGTGAATTTTAATTGTTTAGTAATCAAATACTTGCCTATATTTCTTGTATTGCATTTCTTATAAGGTTATCCTTTTACCTAATACTGCTATGTATTGTACAGCTGATCTCTAAAGTATATAGTGTGAGTAAGCTGATAGATTGTTACAAACCGAACCGCTATGATCACTGCAACAGCAGCTCTGCACCATTACTTGCAGTAGGCTTTAAAACATCACATTATATATGGGGCTTTGCTCTTTACTAAGGAGAAACATATCCTCTCTAGTGTACATTGTAATTGTCTTGACTGTGGAGATTATTAATAAAATCCACATTGCTGTGTATACCACCCAGGTAATTTCTGCTTACAATGACTCCCCACAAAACCTGAAAGTCCTGGACACATGTTCCCTCATCTTTCCCTTTTTTTCCTCTTTCACATACTCACTGTTAGACTCTAGATGACGCTCAAGTTGACTTCCTGAAACATAGAGGTATTAACTCCCCAATAAAGCGAAAATCAATCCTAACTCCTTTAAAATGACTTGAATCTGACATTGCATTCCTGCAGTAAACACACCTGACAGATGTAGAGCATGATATATTACAGAGGGACTGGGTGGGATTGACTTCTTACCTCTCTTACACGAGCTGAAGCAGAGGATTGGCCATCCTGTTTGGAAAACATTACTCAGTAGACATCCTTCACACCCAAAAAGACATTGAGGGTAGATTACTTATCTTAAAAACTAAGATAAATAAAGCAGTATACACTCTGTGTAATATTTATGTCCCCATCTCTAAAAACATTTCCTTATGGGATAGTCTGATTCAGGCCCTGACACCATACATAGGCACCCCGTTGATAATAGGGGGTGATTTTAATCTGGCTCCAAATCCACAGCTAGACAGAACCTGGCTCCAACCCTCAAATGTTAATGACAGACTTATGACATATAAAGGTAAATTTGTAAACAAAGTGTTTAACAGGCTACATGCAGAACTGGCGGTGTGTGACATCTGGAGAAGAGGCACCCAACGGATAGAGATTATATAAAAAACTGCTGGATCCCTGTCCAGAATAGATATGTTTTTAGTATCAGAATCTCTAATCCCGAGAATCAAATAAGAGAAAAACTCAGATATTCTTCACTCAGACCATGCCCCTGTAGAATTAACACTACAACATCACAAACCCAGACCAATAGAAATATGCTCAGATTCCCAACTTACTTATATAATTATGTAGCTTTCCAAAAATATCTAGTGCATTGCTGGAATGACTTCTACACTGACAATCAAAAACATCTAAATAATCCCCAGCTGTTTTGGGTAACTGCAAAGATTGTCCTGACAGGATAGATAATCTCTTATGTGGCCAACTTAAAACATAAAAACCACCAAAAATATAATGATCTTCAAAAGCATATAGAACAAACATTTAAAACATATTGTAACCTTAATTCTAAAACAGCTTATAAAGCGGTTCTTCTTTCCAAAGAGGAACTGGATACCTTTCTTAAACAAAGTGCTGCCTCTGTGGTCTTAAAAATGGCAGGTAGATTCCATAAGTTCGGAAACAGATCAGGCATGTTGTTGGCTTCCTTAGTAAAAAAATGAACTACAAGAAGAGAGGTGGCACCTTTAAGATATCAAGGAAACCCATATAAAAACCCTACAGACATAGCGAAATGCTTTGTGGATTATTTAAAAAAACTATACACTAAACAACCGGTAGCAACACCTGAGACACTAGAAACTTTCTGGCGTTCAATCTCACACCTCCAACTCACAAAGGAACATGTAGATGCCTTAAATGCACCCATATCAGCAGACAAAGTACAAACTACTATTAAATCACTAGCCCTGGGTAAAGCGGTGGGGCCCGATGGACTCCCATCAGAGTTCTACCAGATCTTACAAGCCCGTATTTCCCCAACTTTGGTCAAACTATTCAATGATTTCCTTCAGGAACGGGACCCACCTCAATTACTTTTTCCTCGGCTTACATAACCTTAACTCCTAAACCAGGTAAAGATCATTCATGGCTAGAGTCTTATTGTCCTATCTCTCTCCTCAATACAGATTACAAGCTTTTCCCAAAGATTCTTGCAAATCACATAAAAATTATCTTGCCCTCCTTATTAAATCCCGACCAAACCGGGTTTGTCTTTCAACGTACATCGGTGACTAACCTAAGTCGTTTGCTGCACATAATAAATTACTATTGGGAGACAGGTAGGACAGGCCCAAAAGAAAATCATAGAGAAACATTTCTTCTATCTCTTGACATGGAAAAGGCCTTTGACCGAGTTTAATGGCCCAATTTGTTTAATGCACCTGAACGATTTAATTTCCAAGGCTCTTTCCTACATGCGCTACACAACATATACTCGAGCCCTAGAGCATGTATATCCATTAATGGTCTGTTTTCTTCAGATTTTACTCTAGAGAGGCACCAGACAAGGCTGCCCCTTATCACCCTTGATTTTTGACATGGCATTAGAGCCATTAGCTGTAAAACTTAGACAAGCTTTCCTGGGAGTATCAGTTAATGGTAGTATTAATAAGCTTACCTTATATGCAGATGACCTCCTTCTATTTAATCCAAAGACCCATGTCCCTATAATCTTAGGAAATTTTATGGCTGCATCAACATACTTCTAGGGCAACCTCATATCCTTTTGTCGAAGTATCCAACTCACTCACATATTTAGGCATCCATTTACATAAAAACCCATATAAATTATATGACTTGAACATTGCGAGACAATGTAAATCACTATGCACTCAGCTGTCCAACTGGAAAAACGTTCCCCTGAACCTTACAGGTCACATAAATCTGCTTAAAATGTCCTTACTCCCAAGACTGCTCTACCCGTTATTAATGCTACCACTCCTAATGACTAGGAAAGAAACAGCAGAACCAGAGAGAGCCACTAGACAGTTCTTATAGCAAGGTAAAACCCCCAGAATAGCTGCTTGTAAGTTACATCTCTCATGTGACAACAGAGGTTTGGGCCTACCAAATTTAAAATTCTACAACTGGGCCTCCTTGCTGAGACTGGCAACAGATTGGCAATTTAACTCGGCACACTTCTGTGATCTACCCCTGGAAGACGCAGTAACCACACCATGTGCCTTATCATATCTCCCATACTGTCCTAAAAATGAAATACCACTACATGTTAAAAATAGCATACTATACAGAGACCCCCTCAAGGTCTGGTATCAGGCTCATAATCTATTAAAATTTCCAAAACCCTCACCCAAATTCATCACCCTGAGGGAAAACACAAAGTTTACTGCTGGAGATGAAAATGCTCCTTTTTGCGTCTGGTGAGAGAGGGGATTGCGAAAGGTGGGTGATGTTTTGGACCCTTTGTTTCACACAGTCAGGTCATTTTAAGAACTAAAAGATAAATATGAAATTCCCAACAATCACTTTTATGCCTACCTAAAATTCGACATTACATAAGAAAGATAGAGAAAAACCACCCAAACTTCTGGAGAACTGCTCCATTTACTATCTCACTAATGGCATTTAGCATTGGTCGCTTTTCGATCTCAGACTTTTAACAAGAACTCCTTAGAACACAAACAGTTGATATCCAAGCAGACACTCTACAAAAATTACAATTGGACACCACTAATGACATTACCATACAAGACATAAAAAACAGCCTTGTCAAAACCAAAACAGCGACACTGTCACTTACACTATGGGAAGCCCACATTAGATTAATCCATAGAGACTATATCACACCACTATTGTAATCCCTCTCTGACTCATTATTTCCATGAGTGACCAATGGTTAGACACTTTTGGGTTGCTTACAGTATTGGCTCAAAATAACCCTAAATATAGAGCTTCAATTTGACATAACTACAATATGCCTTTTCAAATGGACTAATATCAGCAATAAACTTTACCCTCTAATATCTTTATCTTAATTGCCAAACAACGTAAATGAGTTGTAGTAAATATATAATACTCAGATTGTAAAAAGTAATATGTGGGGTACTGTAATGATTGTATTGTGCCCAGATTTTTTGACATTTTTATAAATTTCCTAGATGAAGTATTAGACAAATAGCAAATGAGTTAACATTAATAAAGGATTTATCTACCTCTTACTTAAATGGGACAAGATTCTATCTATAGATATAGCTTTCCATATGTCTCTTTGCACAGACTGATATGGGTCACTGTAACATTTGTCTTTTCTTAGGAGAAGCAGAAGGCTCTCAGTAACCTGGGGGAGAAAGCAAGACTCGCCGAGATGCTCCTAAACCAGGTTCCTGGGATTCAGTGTAATCCTATTCAGGGAGCCTTGCACTTCTTTCCAAGGATCCACATTCCAGACAAAGCTGTCAGACTTGCCAAGGTAAGGGGCAAATTCTGATTACTGAGTGGTCTTGTAGCAGCAGATATCAGATAAAATGTAACTATTATAGGACTCATGGGATACACTGATTCTTTGTAGGAGGAGCATAGGAGAGTGCTGAGTATTTCATTTACTGGTGGGCAGATTTACCTTCTGTTCATCACTTCCTCTGGGTTACTATCACAAGCCAGCGCATGAATGTACCCACTAAAAAGCCCAGCTGCTTGTTTATTCTGGGACTGTATTTTTACATTGTTTCACTAGGTATTAAGTCATTATTGTGATAATTATAATTACAACCAGTATTACATTTGTGTGTGTTAAACTCTTGCTTTTTTGTGTTTTTTCATACATCAGTGTACACAAAGTCAAAAAGACAAGAAGGCGCCTCATAAGGTAGAAACTCAATGTAGCGGACAATGAACAAATGAAGGTACAGAAAGGTCAATGTGCAAATATAACAGGCCGGATCCTCTGAGTCGTCCGGCAGACTCACCTCTGGGGCAGGGTTGGTTTTTCCAGGGGTGCTTTGTGCGGCTTCCCAAGAAGACTTACAAGACATAGTCTTGTAAATGGGGTAGCATGGCATGCGGGACTCCCAAAACGAGGATATAAAAGGAATTGAATGTAGCAGAGATAATACAATTAAAACAATGTATTAAAAGTATCAAAAATGACAAGTTTCTCAGTAGACAACCACTGTTTCATCAGGCTATGCTTACTGCGTGCTACCCCATTCACAAGTCGCTGTCTTGTTCGTCTTCTTGTGAAGGGGCACAAAGCACACCTGGGAACAGATATCCTGCACCAGAGGCGAGTCTGCCGGACGACTCAGAGGATCCGGCCTGTTTTATTTGCACATTGATGTGCTTTACGAAATGAGAGTACCTTTCTGTACCTGTATTTGTTCATTGCCCTCTACTTTGAGTTTCTACCCTATGAGGTGTCTTCTTGTCTTTTTCACATTTTTAGACTATCCTAGCGTCTGGCCAGACACTTAGAAGAACAGCCTCGAAGGGTTGTGAAAATAGGATTCGATTAATTGTGCGACTTTCACCTGTTATCTCCTTGGGACCTGATCCGGATATCTTGGTCTGGACTCTGAGAGACTCTCCTTTCCCATTTTTATATTTTTATATTTCCTTATTATATCTTTATTTTTATATTGTATAATTTTTACTTTTCATTTTAACCTGTTTGCCACTTGGGCTCTAACATTTGCTCCGCCCTGATCTCATTACATATTTGCTCCATATGTTATACTTATATTTATTGTTGTTTTCCCTATTGGTCCCCCCTGATAGGCTCTTCTGGTGCATCTACTCTTGTATGATTATTCTCACATTACTTCTTATTTTAGTGTACACAAAGGTCTAGAGACAACCGTGACAGCAGCCACATTTCACTGCAACTTAAGGCTGTTAATGTGGACTGTAATTACATCCTCAAGCTAGCCAAAAAAGATATGTAAATTATATAGATAGTGATAGATACGTGTGACGTGTTGTGCTTATTAGCTCTTCTGTATATAGTGATAGATTCATGTGACGTGTTGTGCTTATTAGCTCTTCTGTATATAGTAATAAATTTGTGTGACATATTGTGCTTATTAGCTCTTCTGTATATAGTGATAGATACATGTGACGTATTGTGCTTATTAGCTCTTCTGTATATAGTGATAGATACATGTGATGTGTTGTGCTTATTAGCTCTTCTGTATATAGTGATAGATACATGTGATGTGTTGTGCTTATTAGCTCTTCTGTATATAGTGATAGATTCATGTGACGTGTTGTGCTTATTAGCTCTTCTGTATATAGTGATAGATTTGTGTGACGTATTGTGCTTATTAGCTCTTCTGTATATAGTGATAGATTGATGTGACGTGTTGTGCTTATTAGCTCTTCTGTATATAGTGATAGATACGTGTGACGTGTTGTGCTTATTAGCTCTTCTGTATATAGTGATAGATTCATGTGACGTGTTGTGCTTATTAGCTCTTCTGTATATAGTGATAGATACATGTGACGTATTGTGCTTATTAGCTCTTCTGTATATAGTGATAGATACATGTGATGTGTTGTGCTTATTAGCTCTTCTGTATATAGTGATAGATTCGTGTGACGTATTGTGCTTATTAGCTCTTCTGTATATAGTGATAGATTCATGTGACGTGTTGTGCTTATTAGCTCTTCTGTATATAGTGATAGATTGATGTGACGTGTTGTGCTTATTAGCTCTTCTGTATATAGTGATAGATTCATGTGACGTGTTGTGCTTATTAGCTCTTCTGTATATAGTGATAGATACATGTGACGTGTTGTGCTTATTAGCTCTTCTGTATATAGTGATAGATACATGTGACGTGTTGTGCTTATTAGCTCTTCTGTATATAGTGATAGATACATGTGACGTGTTGTGCTTATTAGCTCTTCTGTATATAGTGATAGATACATGTGATGTGTTGTGCTTATTAGCTCTTCTGTATATAGTGATAGATACGTGTGACGTGTTGTGCTTATTAGCTCTTCTGTATATAGTGATAGATTCATGTGATGTGTTGTGCTTATTAGCTCTTCTGTATATAGTGATAGATACATGTGACGTGTTGTGCTTATTAGCTCTTCTGTATATAGTGATAGATTCATGTGACGTGTTGTGCTTATTAGCTCTTCTGTATATAGTGATAGATACATGTGACGTGTTGTGCTTATTAGCTCTTCTGTATATAGTGATAGATTTGTGTGACGGGTTGTGCTTATTAGCTCTTCTGTATATAGTGATAGATACATGTGACGTGTTGTGCTAATTAGCTCTTCTATATATAGTGATAGATACGTGTGACGTGTTGTGCTTATTAGCTCTTCTGTATATAGTGATAGATACGTGTGACGTGTTGTGCTTATTAGCTCTTCTGTATATAGTGATAGATACATGTGATGTGTTGTGCTTATTAGCTCTTCTGTATATAGTGATAGATACATATGACGTGTTGTGCTTATTAGCTCTTCTGTATATAGTGATAGATACGTGTGACGTGTTGTGCTTATTAGCTCTTCTGTATATAGTGATAGATACATATGACGTGTTGTGCTTATTAGCTCTTCTGTATATAGTGATAGATACATGTGACGTGTTGTGCTTATTAGCTCTTCTGTATATAGTGATAGATACATGTGACGTATTGTGCTTATTAGCTATTCTGTATATAGTGATAGATTTGTGTGATGTGTTGTGCTTATTAGCTCTTCTGTATATAGCGATAGATACATGTGACGTGTTGTGCTTATTAGCTCTTCTGTATATAGTGATAGATTCGTGTGACGTGTTGTGCTTATTAGCTCTTCTGTACATAGTGATAGATACATGTGACGTATTGTGCTTATTAGCTCTTCTGTATATAGTGATACATTTGTGTGATGTGTTGTGCTTATTAGCTCTTCTGTATATAGTGATAGATTTGTGTGATGTGTTGTGCTTATTAGCTCTTCTGTATATAGTGATAGATACATGTGACGTGTTGTGCTTATTAGCTCTTCTGTATATAGTGATAGATACATGTGATGTGTTGTGCTTATTAGCTCTTTTGTATATAGTGATAGATAGGTGTGATGTATTGTGATTATTAGCTCTTCTGTATATAGTGATAGATACGTGTGACGTGTTGTGCTTATTAGCTCTTCTGTATATAGTGATAGATTCATGTGACGTGTTGTGCTTATTAGCTCTTCTGTATATAGTGATAGATACGTGTGACGTGTTGTGCTTATTAGCTCTTCTGTATATAGTGATAGATACATGTGATGTGTTGTGCTTATTAGCTCTTCTGTATATAGTGATAGATTCATGTGACGTGTTGTGCTTATTAGCTCTTCTGTATATAGTGATAGATTCATGTGACGTGTTGTGCTTATTAGCTCTTCTGTATATAGTGATAGATGCGTGTGATGTGTTGTGCTTATTAGCTCTTCTGTATATAGTGATAGATACATATGACGTGTTGTGCTTATTAGCTCTTCTGTATATAGTGATAGATACATGTGATGTGTTGTGCTTATTAGCTCTTCTGTATATAGTGATAGATATATATGACGTGTTGTGCTTATTAGCTCTTCTGTATATAGTGATAGATTCATGTGACGTGCTGTGCTTATTAGCTCTTCTGTATATAGTGATAGATACATGTGACGTATTGTGCTTATTAGCTCTTCTGTATATAGTGATAGATACATGTGACGTGTTGTGCTTATTAGCTCTTCTGTATATAGTGATAGATTTGTGTGACGGGTTGTGCTTATTAGCTCTTCTGTATATAGTGATAGATACATGTGACGTGTTGTGCTAATTAGCTCTTCTGTATATAGTGATAGATACGTGTGACGTGTTGTGCTTATTAGCTCTTCTGTATATAGTGATAGATACATGTGATGTGTTGTGCTTATTAGCTCTTCTGTATATAGTGATAGATACATGTGATGTGTTGTGCTTATTAGCTCTTCTGTATATAGTGATAGATTCATGTGACGTGTTGTGCTTATTAGCTCTTCTGTATATAGTGATAGATACATGTGACGTGCTGTGCTTATTAGCTCTTCTGTATATAGTGATAGATACATGTGACGTATTGTGCTTATTAGCTCTTCTGTATATAGTGATAGATACATGCGATGTGTTGTGCTTATTAGCTCTTCTGTATATAGTGATAGATTCATGTGACGTGTTGTGCTTATTAGCTCTTCTGTATATATTGATAGATACATGTGACGTGTTGTGCTTATTAGCTCTTCTGTATATAGTGATAGATACATGTGACGTATTGTGCTTATTAGCTCATCTGTATATAGTGATAGATACGTGTGACGTGTTGTGCTTATTAGCTCTTCTGTATATAGTGATAGATGCGTGTGATGTGTTGTGCTTATTAGCTCTTCTGTATATAGTGATAGATACATATGACGTGTTGTGCTTATTAGCTCTTCTGTATATAGTGATAGATACATGTGATGTGTTGTGCTTATTAGCTCTTCTGTATATAGTGATAGATATATATGACGTGTTGTGCTTATTAGCTCTTCTGTATATAGTGATAGATTCATGTGACGTGCTGTGCTTATTAGCTCTTCTGTATATAGTGATAGATACATGTGACGTATTGTGCTTATTAGCTCTTCTGTATATAGTGATAGATACATGTGACATGTTGTGCTAATTAGCTCTTCTGTATATAGTGATAGATACGTGTGACATGTTGTGCTTATTAGCTCTTCTGTATATAGTGATAGATACGTGTGACGTGTTGTGCTTATTAGCTCTTCTGTATATAGTGATAGATACATGTGACGTATTGTGCTTATTAGCTCATCTGTATATAGTGATAGATACGTGTGACGTGTTGTGCTTATTAGCTCTTCTGTATATAGTGATAGATACATGTGATGTGTTGTGCTTATTAGCTCTTCTGTATATAGTGATAGATACATGTGACGTGTTGTGCTTATTAGCTCTTCTGTATATAGTGATAGATACATGTGACATATTGTGCTTATTAGCTCTTCTGTATATAGTGATAGATACATGTGACGTGTTGTGCTAATTAGCTCTTCTGTATATAGTGATAGATACATGTGACGTGTTGTGCTTATTAGCTCTTCTGTATATAGTGATAGATACATGTGACATGTTGTGCTTATTAGCTCTTCTGTATATAGTGATAGATTCATGTGACGTGTTGTGCTTATTAGCTCTTCTGTATATAGTAATAGATACATGTGACATGTTGTGCTTATTAGCTCTTCTGTATATAGTGATAGATTCATGTGACGTGTTGTGCTTATTAGCTCTTCTGTATATAGTGATAGATACATGTGACGTGTTGTGCTTATTAGCTCTTCTGTATATAGTGATAGATACATGTGACGTGTTGTGCTTATTAGCTCTTCTGTATATAGTGATAGATACATGTGATGTGTTGTGCTTATTAGCTCTTCTGTATATAGTGATAGATACATGTGATGTATTGTGCTTATTAGCTCTTCTGTATATAGTAATAGACTTGTGTGACGTATTGTGCTTATTAGCTCTTCTGTATATAGTGATAGATTCGTGTGACGTATTGTGCTTATTAGCTCTTCTGTATATAGTGATAGATACGTGTGATGTATTGTGCTTATTAGCTCTTCTGTATATAGTGATAGATTCATGTGACGTGTTGTGCTTATTAGCTCTTCTGTATATAGTGATAGATTCGTGTGACGTATTGTGCTTATTAGCTCTTCTGTATATAGTGATAGATACGTGTGATGTATTGTGCTTATTAGCTCTTCTGTATATAGTGATAGATTTGTGTGACGTGTCGTGCTTATTAGCTCTTCTGTATATAGTGATAGATACATGTGATGTGTTGTGCTTATTAGCTCTTCTGTATATAGTGATAGATTCGTGTGACGTGTTGTGCTTATTAGCTCTTCTGTATATAGTGATAGATACATGTGACGTATTGTGCTTATTAGCTCTTCTGTATATAGTGATAGATACATGTGAAGTGTTGTGCTTATTAGCTCTTCTGTATATAGTAATAGATACATGTGACATGTTGTGCTTATTAGCTCTTCTGTATATAGTGATAGATACATGTGACGTGTTGTGCTTATTAGCTCTTCTGTATATAGTGATAGATGTGTGTGACGTATAGTGCTTATTAGCTCTTCTGTATATAGTGATAAATACATGTGACGTGTTGTGCTTATTAGCTCTTCTGTATATAGTGATAGATTCATGTGACGTGTTGTGCTTATTAGCTCTTCTGTATATAGTGATAGATACATGTGACGTGTTGTGCTTATTAGCTCTTCTGTATATAGTGATAGATACATGTGACGTGTTGTGCTTATTAGCTCTTCTGTATATAGTGATAGATACATGTGACGTGTTGTGCTTATTAGCTCTTCTGTATATAGTGATAGATACATGTGACGTGTTGTGCTTATTAGCTCTTCTGTATATAGTGATAGATACATGTGACGTGTTGTGCTTATTAGCTCTTCTGTATATAGTGATAGATTCATGTGACGTGTTGTGCTTATTAGCTCTTCTGTATATAGTGATAGATTCATGTGACGTGTTGTGCTTATTAGCTCTTCTGTATATAGTGATAGATACGTGTGAAATGTTGTGCTTATTAGCTCTTCTGTATATAGTGATAGATTCATGTGACGTGTTGTGCTTATTAGCTCTTCTGTATATAGTGATAGATACGTGTGATGTATTGTGCTTATTAGCTCTTCTGTATATAGTAATAGATTTGTGTGACGTATTGTGCTTATTAGCTCTTCTGTATATAGTGATAGATTCATGTGACGTATTGTGCTTATCAGCTCTTCTGTATATAGTGATAGATACGTGTGATGTATTGTGCTTATTAGCTCTTCTGTATATAGTAATAGATACATGTGACATGTTGTGCTTATTAGCTCTTCTGTATATAGTGATAGATACATGTGATGTGTTGTGCTTATTAGCTCTTCTGTATATAGTGATAGATACATGTGATGTGTTGTGCTTATTAGCTCTTCTGTATATAGTGATAGATTTGTGTGGCGTGTTGTGCTTATTAGCTCTTCTGTATATAGTGATAGATACATGTGACGTGTTGTGCTTATTAGCTCTTCTGTATATAGTGATAGATACATGTGACGTGTTGTGCTTATTAGCTCTTCTGTATATAGTGATAGATTCATGTTATGTATTGTGCTTATTAGCTCTTCTGTATATAGTGATAGATACATGTGACGTGTTGTGCTTATTAGCTCTTCTGTATATAGTGATAGATACATGTGACGTGTTGTGCTTATTAGCTCTTTTGTAAATAGTGATAGATACGTGTGATGTGTTGTGCTTATTAGCTCTTCTGTATATAGTGATAGATTTGTGTGACGTATTGTGCTTATTAGCTCTTCTGTATATAGTGATAGATTTGTGTAACGTATTGTGCTTATTAGCTCTTCTGTATATAGTGATAGATTCATGTGACGTGTTGTGCTTTTTAGCTCTTCTGTATATAGTGATAGATTTGTGTGACGTATTATGCTTATTAGCTCTTCTGTATATAGTGATAGATTCATGTGACGTATTGTGCTTATCAGCTCTTCTGTATATAGTGATAGATACGTGTGATGTATTGTGCTTATTAGCTCTTCTGTATATAGTGATAGATACATGTGACGTGTTGTGCTTATTAGCTCTTCTGTATATAGTGATAGATACATGTGACGTGTTGTGCTTATTAGCTCTTCTGTATATAGTGATAGATACATGTGACGTGTTGTGCTTATTAGCTCTTCTGTATATAGTGATAGATACATGTGACGTGTTGTGCTTATTAGCTCTTCTGTATATAGTGATAGATACATGTGACGTGTTGTGCTTATTAGCTCTTCTGTATATAGTAATAGATACATGTGACATGTTGTGCTTATTAGCTCTTCTGTATATAGTGATAGATTCATGTGACGTGTTGTGCTTTTTAGCTCTTCTGTATATAGTGATAGATTTGTGTGACGTATTGTGCTTATTAGCTCTTCTGTATATGGGCTTTGTATGTAAGAGTGAGAGTTTTGTGTTTGATCCTAGAGGCAAGAGGAAGCCAGTGAAGGGATTGGCAGAGAGGCGCAGCAGATGAAGAGCGACGTGTAAGGAAGATGAGTCTGGCAGAGGCATTCATTATGGATTATAAAGGAGCTAGGCGGCAGGTGGGGAGACCAGAGAGGACAGAGTTGCAGTAATCAAGGCGGGAAAGAATGAGAGAGTGGATTAAAATCTTAGTTGTGTCTTGTGTAAGGAAGTGTCTATTTTTAGAGATGTTTTTAAGGTGGAAGCGGCAGGCTGTAGCCAAGGACTGAATGTGAGGAGTGAAGGAAAGATCTGAGTCATATGTGACCCCGAGACATTGGGCATGCAGGGTAGGGCTAATGATGGAGTTGTCGACAGTTATAGAGATATTGGGGGTGGAGATTTTGGAAGAAGGGGGGAAAATGAGGAGCTCAGTTTTGGAGAGATTTAGCTTGAGGTAGTGAGAGGACATCCAGGAAGAGATGTGAGAAAGACAGTTAGTGACACGGGTTAGCAAGGAAGGAGATAGTTCTGGTGCAGAGAAGTAGATTTGGGTGTCATCGGCATACAGATGATATTGGAAACCGTGGGACTTAATTAGGGAACCTAGTGATGACGTATAGATTGAGAAGAGAAGGGGACCGAGGACAGAGCCTTGCGGTACTCCGACAGAAAGTGGTGACGGGGCAGAGGAGGCCCCAGAGAAGGTTACACTGAAGGTACGGTTTGACAGGTAGGAAGAGAGCCACGAAAGGGCTGTGTCACAGATGCCGAAGGATTGAAGGGTTTGGAGCAAAAGAGGGTGGTCGACAGTGTCAAAGGCTGCAGACAGATCAAGGAGGATAAGCAGAGAGAAGTGGCCTTTTGATTTAGCTGTAAGTAGGTCGTTGGTGACCTTAACAATAGCTGTCTCTGTGGAGTGATAGGGACAAAATACAGATTGCAGCAGGTCAAGAAGGGAGTTTAACGTAAGGAAATGGGATAGGCATGCATATACTAGTTTTTCGAGAAGCTTTGAAGCAAGAGGGAGGAGGGAAATTGGGCGGTAGTTGGATGGGGAGGTAGGATCAAGGGAAGGTTTTTTGAGGATAGGTGTGACCAGTGCATGTTTCATCGATGAGGGAAATGTACCAGTGCTGAGGGAGAGGTTGAAAATGTGTGTTAGCATAGGGGTAAGGGTAGCAGAGAGAGAGGGGAGCAGCTGTGAGGGGATAGGGTCAAGGGGACAGGTAGTGAGGTGAGAGCGCAGTATAAGTGCTTAAACTTTGTCCTCAGTAACAGAGGAGAATGAACTAAGTTTCAGGTTATGAGGGTTGTGGTTGAGTGAGAGTATTTGAGGGGGGGGAGAGAATGGAATTGTGTTGAGAGCTGATTTCATGTCTGATGGAGTCAATTTTGTTAATGAAGTGACTGGCAAAGTCTTGAGCTGACAGAGAAGTTGTATTATGCTTATTAGCTCTTCTGTATATAGTGATAGATACATGTGACGTGTTGTGCTTATTAGCTCTTCTGTATATAGCGATAGATACATGTGACTTGTTGTGCTTATTAGCTCTTCTGTATATAGTGATAGATTCATGTGACGTGTTGTGCTTATTAGCTCTTCTGTATATAGTGATAGATACATGTGACGTGTTGTGCTTATTAGCTCTTCTGTATATAGTGATAGATTCGTGTGACGTGTTGTGCTTATTAGCTCTTCTGTATATAGTGATAGATTTGTGTGATGTGTTGTGCTTATTAGCTCTTCTGTATATAGTGATAGATACATGTGACGTGTTGTGCTTATTAGCGCTTCTGTATATAGTGATAGATACATGTGACATGTTGTGCTTATTAGCTCTTCTGTATATAGTGATAGATTCATGTGACGTGTTGTGCTTATTAGCTCATCTGTATATAGTGATAGATTCGTGTGACGTATTGTGCTTATTAGCTCTTCTGTATATAGTGATAGATACATGTGATGTGTTGTGCTTATTAGCTCTTCTGTATATAGTGATAGATTCATGTGACGTGTTGTGCTTATTAGCTCTTCTGTATATAGTGATAGATTCATGTGACGTGTTGTGCTTATTAGCTCTTCTGTATATATTGATAGATACATGTGACGTGCTGTGCTAATTAGCTCTTCTGTATATAGTGATAGATACATGTGACGTATTGTGCTTATTAGCTCTTCTGTATATAGTGATAGATACATGTGACGTGTTGTGCTAATTAGCTCTTCTGTATATAGTGATAGATACGTGTGACGTGTTGTGCTTATTAGCTCTTCTGTATATAGTGATAGATACGTGTGACGTGTTGTGCTTATTAGCTCTTCTGTATATAGTGATAGATACATGTGACGTGTTGTGCTTATTAGCTCTTCTGTATATAGTGATAGATTCATGTGACGTGTTGTGCTTATTAGCTCTTCTGTATATAGTGATAGATACATGTGACGTATTGTGCTTATTAGCTCTTCTGTATATAGTGATAGATACGTGTGACATGTTGTGCTTATTAGCTCTTCTGTATATAGTGATAGATTCATGTGACGTGTTGTGCTTATTAGCTCTTCTGTATATAGTGATAGATTCATGTGACGTGTTGTGCTTATTAGCTCTTCTGTATATAGTGATAGATACGTGTGATGTATTGTGCTTATTAGCTCTTCTGTATATAGTAATAGATTTGTGTGACGTATTGTGCTTATTAGCTCTTCTGTATATAGTGATAGATTCGTGTGACGTATTGTGCTTATTAGCTCTTCTGTATATAGTGATAGATACGTGTGATGTATTGTGCTTATTAGCTCTTCTGTATATAGTAATAGATACATGTGACATGTTGTGCTTATTAGCTCTTCTGTATATAGTGATAGATACATGTGATGTGTTGTGCTTATTAGCTCTTCTGTATATAGTGATAGATACATGTGATGTGTTGTGCTTATTAGCTCTTCTGTATATAGTGATAGATACATGTGACGTGTTGTGCTTATTAGCTCTTCTGTATATAGTGATAGATTCGTGTGACGTATTGTGCTTATTAGCTCTTCTGTATATAGTGATAGATTCATGTGACGTGTTGTGCTTTTTAGCTCTTCTGTATATAGTGATAGATTTGTGTGACGTATTGTGCTTATTAGCTCTTCTGTATATGGGCTTTGTATGTAAGAGTGAGAGTTTTGTGTTTGATCCTAGAGGCAAGAGGAAGCCAGTGAAGGGATTGGCAGAGAGGCGCAGCAGATGAAGAGCGACGTGTAAGGAAGATGAGTCTGGCAGAGGCATTCATTATGGATTATAAAGGAGCTAGGCGGCAGGTGGGGAGACCAGAGAGGACAGAGTTGCAGTAATCAAGGCGGGAAAGAATGAGAGAGTGGATTAAAATCTTAGTTGTGTCTTGTGTAAGGAAGTGTCTAATTTTAGAGATGTTTTTAAGGTGGAAGCGGCAGGCTGTAGCCAAGGACTGAATGTGAGGAGTGAAGGAAAGATCTGGGTCATATGTGACCCCGAGACATTGGGCATGCAGGGTAGGGCTAATGATGGAGTTGTCGACAGTTATAGAGATATTGGGGGTGGAGATTTTGGAAGAAGGGGGGAAAATGAGGAGCTCAGTTTTGGAGAGATTTAGCTTGAGGTAGTGAGAGGACATCCAGGAAGAGATGTGAGAAAGACAGTTAGTGACACGGGTTAGCAAGGAAGGAGATAGTTCTGGTGCAGAGAAGTAGATTTGGGTGTCATCGGCATACAAATGATATTGGAAACCGTGGGACTTAATTAGGGAACCTAGTGATGACGTATAGATTGAGAAGAGAAGGGGACCGAGGACAGAGCCTTGCGGTACTCCGACAGAAAGTGGTGACTGGGCAGAGGAGGCCCCAGAGAAGGTTACACTGAAGGTACGGTTTGACAGGTAGGAAGAGAGCCACGAAAGGGCTGTGTCACAGATGCCGAAGGATTGAAGGGTTTGGAGCAAAAGAGGGTGGTCGACAGTGTCAAAGGCTGCGGACAGATCAAGGAGGATAAGCAGAGAGAAGTGGCCTTTTGATTTAGCTGTAAGTAGGTCGTTGGTGACCTTAACAATAGCTGTCTCTGTGGAGTGATAGGGACAAAATACAGATTGCAGCAGGTCAAGAAGGGAGTTTAACGTAAGGAAATGGGATAGGCATGCATATACTAGTTTTTCGAGAAGCTTTGAAGCAAGAGGGAGGAGGGAAATTGGGCGGTAGTTGGATGGGGAGGTAGGATCAAGGGAAGGTTTTTTGAGGAGAGGTGTGAGGGAGAGGTTGAAAATGTGTGTTAGCATAGGGGCAAGGGTAGCAGAGAGAGAGGGGAGCAGCTGTGAGGGGATAGGGTCAAGGGGACAGGTAGTGAGGTGAGAGCGCAGTATAAGTGCTTAAACTTTGTCCTCAGTAACAGAGGAGAATGAACTAAGTTTCAGGTTATGAGGGTTGTGGTTGAGTGAGAGTATTTGAGGGGGGGGAGAGAATGGAATTGTGTTGAGAGCTGATTTCATGTCTGATGGAGTCAATTTTGTTAATGAAGTGACTGGCAAAGTCTTGAGCTGACAGAGAAGTTGTATTATGCTTATTAGCTCTTCTGTATATAGTGATAGATACATGTGACGTGTTGTGCTTATTAGCTCTTCTGTATATAGTGATAGATTCGTGTGACGTGTTGTGCTTATTAGCTCTTCTGTATATAGTGATAGATACATGTGACGTGTTGTGCTTATTAGCTCTTCTGTATATAGTGATAGATTCGTGTGACGTGTTGTGCTTATTAGCTCTTCTGTATATAGTGATAGATTTGTGTAATGTGTTGTGCTTATTAGCTCTTTTGTATATAGTGATAGATACATGTGACGTGTTGTGCTTATTAGCTCTTCTGTATATAGTGATAGATTCATGTGACGTGTTGTGCTTATTAGCTCTTCTGTATATAGTGATAGATACATGTGACGTGTTGTGCTTATTAGCTCTTCTGTATATAGTGATAGATTCGTGTGACGTATTGTGCTTATTAGCTCTTTTGTATATAGTGATAGATTTGTGTGATGTGTTGTGCTTATTAGCTCTTAAGTATATAGTGATAGATACATGTGACGGGTTGTGCTTATTAGCTCTTCTGTATATAGTGATAGATTCATGTGACGTGTTGTGCTTATTAGCTCTTCTGTATATAGTGATAGATTCATGTGACGTGTTGTGCTTATTAGCTCTTCTGTATATAGTGACAGATTCGTGTGATGTGTTGTGCTTATTAGCTCTTCTGTATATAGTGACAGATTCGTGTGATGTGTTGTGCTTATTAGCTCTTCTGTATATAGTGATAGATTTATGTGACGTGTTGTGCTTATTAGCTCTTCTGTATATAGTGATAGATACGTGTGACGTGTTGTGCTTATTAGCTCTTCTGTATATAGTGATAGATACATGTGATGTGTTGTGCTTATTAGCTCTTCTGTATATAGTGATAGATTCATGTGACGTGTTGTGCTTATTAGCTCTTCTGTATATAGTGATAGATTCATGTGACGTGTTGTGCTTATTAGCTCTTCTGTATATAGTGATAGATACGTGTGACGTGTTGTGCTTATTAGCTCTTCTGTATATAGTGATAGATTCATGTGACGTGTTGTGCTTATTAGCTCTTCTGTATATAGTGATAGATACGTGTGACGTGTTGTGCTTATTAGCTCTTCTGTATATAGTGATAGATACATGTGATGTGTTGTGCTTATTAGCTCTTCTGTATATAGTGATAGATTCATGTGACGTGTTGTGCTTATTAGCTCTTCTGTATATAGTGATAGATTCATGTGACGTGTTGTGCTTATTAGCTCTTCTGTATATAGTGATAGATACGTGTGATGTGTTGTGCTTATTAGCTCTTCTGTATATAGTGATAGATACATATGACGTGTTGTGCTTATTAGCTCTTCTGTATATAGTGATAGATACATGTGACGTATTGTGCTTATTAGCTCTTCTGTATATAGTGATAGATTCGTGTGATGTGTTGTGCTTATTAGCTCTTCTGTATATAGTGATAGATACATATGACGTGTTGTGCTTATTAGCTCTTCTGTATATAGTGATAGATTCATGTGACGTGCTGTGCTTATTAGCTCTTCTGTATATAGTGATAGATACATGTGACGTATTGTGCTTATTAGCTCTTCTGTATATAGTAATAGATACATGTGACATGTTGTGCTTATTAGCTCTTCTGTATATAGTGATAGATTGATGTGACGTGTTGTGCTTATTAGCTCTTCTGTATATAGTGATAGATACATGTGACGTGTTGTGCTTATTAGCTCTTCTGTATATAGTGATAGATACATGTGACGTGTTGTGCTTATTAGCTCTTCTGTATATAGTGATAGATTTGTGTGACGGGTTGTGCTTATTAGCTCTTCTGTATATAGTGATAGATACATGTGACGTGTTGTGCTAATTAGCTCTTCTGTATATAGTGATAGATACGTGTGACGTGTTGTGCTTATTAGCTCTTCTGTATATAGTGATAGATACATGTGATGTGTTGTGCTTATTAGCTCTTCTGTATATAGTGATAGATACATGTGACGTGTTGTGCTTATTAGCTCTTCTGTATATAGTGATAGATACATGTGACGTGTTGTGCTTATTAGCTCTTCTGTATATAGTGATAGATACATGTGACGTGTTGTGCTTATTAGCTCTTCTGTATATAGTGATAGATACATGTGACGTATTGTGCTTATTAGCTCATCTGTATATAGTGATAGATACATGTGACATGTTGTGCTAATTAGCTCTTCTGTATATAGTGATAGATACGTGTGACGTGTTGTGCTTATTAGCTCTTCTGTATATAGTGATAGATACGTGTGACGTGTTGTGCTTATTAGCTCTTCTGTATATAGTGATAGATACATGTGACGTATTGTGCTTATTAGCTCATCTGTATATAGTGATAGATACGTGTGACGTGTTGTGCTTATTAGCTCTTCTGTATATAGTGATAGATACATGTGATGTGTTGTGCTTATTAGCTCTTCTGTATATAGTGATAGATACATGTGACGTGTTGTGCTTATTAGCTCTTCTGTATATAGTGATAGATACATGTGACATATTGTGCTTATTAGCTCTTCTGTATATAGTGATAGATACATGTGACGTGTTGTGCTAATTAGCTCTTCTGTATATAGTGATAGATACATGTGACGTGTTGTGCTTATTAGCTCTTCTGTATATAGTGATAGATACATGTGACATGTTGTGCTTATTAGCTCTTCTGTATATAGTGATAGATTCATGTGACGTGTTGTGCTTATTAGCTCTTCTGTATATAGTAATAGATACATGTGACATGTTGTGCTTATTAGCTCTTCTGTATATAGTGATAGATTCATGTGACGTGTTGTGCTTATTAGCTCTTCTGTATATAGTGATAGATACATGTGACGTGTTGTGCTTATTAGCTCTTCTGTATATAGTGATAGATACATGTGACGTGTTGTGCTTATTAGCTCTTCTGTATATAGTGATAGATACATGTGATGTGTTGTGCTTATTAGCTCTTCTGTATATAGTGATAGATACGTGTGATGTATTGTGCTTATTAGCTCTTCTGTATATAGTAATAGACTTGTGTGACGTATTGTGCTTATTAGCTCTTCTGTATATAGTGATAGATTCATGTGACGTATTGTGCTTATTAGCTCTTCTGTATATAGTGATAGATACGTGTGATGTATTGTGCTTATTAGCTCTTCTGTATATAGTGATAGATTCATGTGACGTGTTGTGCTTATTAGCTCTTCTGTATATAGTGATAGATTCGTGTGACGTATTGTGCTTATTAGCTCTTCTGTATATAGTGATAGATACGTGTGATGTATTGTGCTTATTAGCTCTTCTGTATATAGTGATAGATTTGTGTGACGTGTTGTGCTTATTAGCTCTTCTGTATATAGTGATAGATACATGTGATGTGTTGTGCTTATTAGCTCTTCTGTATATAGTGATAGATTCGTGTGACGTATTGTGCTTATTAGCTCTTCTGTATATAGTGATAGATACGTGTGATGTATTGTGCTTATTAGCTCTTCTGTATATAGTAATAGATACATGTGACATGTTGTGCTTATTAGCTCTTCTGTATATAGTGATAGATACATGTGACGTGTTGTGCTTATTAGCTCTTCTGTATATAGTGATAGATGTGTGTGACGTATAGTGCTTATTAGCTCTTCTGTATATAGTGATAAATACATGTGACGTGTTGTGCTTATTAGCTCTTCTGTATATAGTGATAGATACATGTGACGTGTTGTGCTTATTAGCTCTTCTGTATATAGTGATAGATACATGTGACGTGTTGTGCTTATTAGCTCTTCTGTATATAGTGATAGATACATGTGACGTGTTGTGCTTATTAGCTCTTCTGTATATAGTGATAGATACATGTGACGTGTTGTGCTTATTAGCTCTTCTGTATATAGTGATAGATACATGTGACGTGTTGTGCTTATTAGCTCTTCTGTATATAGTGATAGATACATGTGACGTGTTGTGCTTATTAGCTCTTCTGTATATAGTGATAGATACATGTGACGTGTTGTGCTTATTAGCTCTTCTGTATATAGTGATAGATTCATGTGACGTGTTGTGCTTATTAGCTCTTCTGTATATAGTGATAGATTCATGTGACGTGTTGTGCTTATTAGCTCTTCTGTATATAGTGATAGATACGTGTGAAATGTTGTGCTTATTAGCTCTTCTGTATATAGTGATAGATTCATGTGACGTGTTGTGCTTATTAGCTCTTCTGTATATAGTGATAGATACGTGTGATGTATTGTGCTTATTAGCTCTTCTGTATATAGTAATAGATTTGTGTGACGTATTGTGCTTATTAGCTCTTCTGTATATAGTGATAGATTCATGTGACGTATTGTGCTTATCAGCTCTTCTGTATATAGTGATAGATACGTGTGATGTATTGTGCTTATTAGCTCTTCTGTATATAGTAATAGATACATGTGACATGTTGTGCTTATTAGCTCTTCTGTATATAGTGATAGATACATGTGATGTGTTGTGCTTATTAGCTCTTCTGTATATAGTGATAGATACATGTGATGTGTTGTGCTTATTAGCTCTTCTGTATATAGTGATAGATTTGTGTGGCGTGTTGTGCTTATTAGCTCTTCTGTATATAGTGATAGATACATGTGACGTGTTGTGCTTATTAGCTCTTCTGTATATAGTGATAGATTCATGTTATGTATTGTGCTTATTAGCTCTTCTGTATATAGTGATAGATACATGTGACGTGTTGTGCTTATTAGCTCTTCTGTATATAGTGATAGATACATGTGACGTGTTGTGCTTATTAGCTCTTCTGTAAATAGTGATAGATTTGTGTAACGTATTGTGCTTATTAGCTCTTCTGTATATAGTGATAGATTCATGTGACGTGTTGTGCTTTTTAGCTCTTCTGTATATAGTGATAGATTTGTGTGACGTATTATGCTTATTAGCTCTTCTGTATATAGTGATAGATTCATGTGACGTATTGTGCTTATCAGCTCTTCTGTATATAGTGATAGATACGTGTGATGTATTGTGCTTATTAGCTCTTCTGTATATAGTGATAGATACATGTGACGTGTTGTGCTTATTAGCTCTTCTGTATATAGTGATAGATACATGTGACGTGTTGTGCTTATTAGCTCTTCTGTATATAGTGATAGATACATGTGACGTGTTGTGCTTATTAGCTCTTCTGTATATAGTGATAGATACATGTGACGTGTTGTGCTTATTAGCTCTTCTGTATATAGTGATAGATACATGTGACGTGTTGTGCTTATTAGCTCTTCTGTATATAGTAATAGATACATGTGACATGTTGTGCTTATTAGCTCTTCTGTATATAGTGATAGATACATGTGACGTGTTGTGCTTTTTAGCTCTTCTGTATATAGTGATAGATTTGTGTGACGTATTGTGCTTATTAGCTCTTCTGTATATGGGCTTTGTATGTAAGAGTGAGAGTTTTGTGTTTGATCCTAGAGGCAAGAGGAAGCCAGTGAAGGGATTGGCAGAGAGGCGCAGCAGATGAAGAGCGACGTGTAAGGAAGATGAGTCTGGCAGAGGCATTCATTATGGATTATAAAGGAGCTAGGCGGCAGGTGGGGAGACCAGAGAGGACAGAGTTGCAGTAATCAAGGCGGGAAAGAATGAGAGAGTGGATTAAAATCTTAGTTGTGTCTTGTGTAAGGAAGTGTCTAATTTTAGAGATGTTTTTAAGGTGGAAGCGGCAGGCTGTAGCCAAGGACTGAATGTGAGGAGTGAAGGAAAGATCTGAGTCATATGTGACCCCGAGACATTGGGCATGCAGGGTAGGGCTAATGATGGAGTTGTCGACAGTTATAGAGATATTGGGGGTGGAGATTTTGGAAGAAGGGGGGAAAATGAGGAGCTCAGTTTTGGAGAGATTTAGCTTGAGGTAGTGAGAGGACATCCAGGAAGAGATGTGAGAAAGACAGTTAGTGACACGGGTTAGCAAGGAAGGAGATAGTTCTGGTGCAGAGAAGTAGATTTGGGTGTCATCGGCATACAAAAGATATTGGAAACCGTGGGACTTAATTAGGGAACCTAGTGATGACGTATAGATTGAGAAGAGAAGGGGACCGAGGACAGAGCCTTGCGGTACTCCGACAGAAAGTGGTGACGGGGCAGAGGAGGCCCCAGAGAAGGTTACACTGAAGGTACGGTTTGACAGGTAGGAAGAGAGCCACGAAAGGGCTGTGTCACAGATGCCGAAGGATTGAAGGGTTTGGAGCAAAAGAGGGTGGTCGACAGTGTCAAAGGCTGCGGACAGATCAAGGAGGATAAGCAGAGAGAAGTGGCCTTTTGATTTAGCTGTAAGTAGGTCGTTGGTGACCTTAACAATAGCTGTCTCTGTGGAGTGATAGGGACAAAATACAGATTGCAGCAGGTCAAGAAGGGAGTTTAACGTAAGGAAATGGGATAGGCATGCATATACTAGTTTTTCGAGAAGCTTTGAAGCAAGAGGGAGGAGGGAAATTGGGCGGTAGTTGGATGGGGAGGTAGGATCAAGGGAAGGTTTTTTGAGGATAGGTGTGACCAGTGCATGTTTCATCGATGAGGGAAATGTACCAGTGCTGAGGGAGAGGTTGAAAATGTGTGTTAGCATAGGGGTAAGGGTAGCAGAGAGAGAGGGGAGCAGCTGTGAGGGGATAGGGTCAAGGGGACAGGTAGTGAGGTGAGAGCGCAGTATAAGTGCTTAAACTTTGTCCTCAGTAACAGAGGAGAATGAACTAAGTTTCAGGTTATGAGGGTTGTGGTTGAGTGAGAGTATTTGAGGGGGGGGAGAGAATGGAATTGTGTTGAGAGCTGATTTCATGTCTGATGGAGTCAATTTTGTTAATGAAGTGACTGGCAAAGTCTTGAGCTGACAGAGAAGTTGTATTATGCTTATTAGCTCTTCTGTATATAGTGATAGATACATGTGACGTGTTGTGCTTATTAGCTCTTCTGTATATAGTGATAGATTCATGTGACGTGTTGTGCTTATTAGCTCTTCTGTATATAGTGATAGATACATGTGACGTGTTGTGCTTATTAGCTCTTCTGTATATAGTGATAGATTCGTGTGACGTGTTGTGCTTATTAGCTCTTCTGTATATAGTGATAGATTTGTGTGATGTGTTGTGCTTATTAGCTCTTCTGTATATAGTGATAGATACATGTGACGGGTTGTGCTTATTAGCTCTTTTGAATATAGTGATAGATTCATGTGACGTGTTGTGCTTATTAGCTCTTCTGTATATAGTGATAGATTCGTGTGACGTATTGTGCTTATTAGCTCTTCTGTATATAGTGATAGATACATGTGATGTGTTGTGCTTATTAGCTCTTCTGTATATAGTGATAGATTCATGTGACGTGTTGTGCTTATTAGCTCTTCTGTATATAGTGATAGATTCATGTGACGTGTTGTGCTTATTAGCTCTTCTGTATATAGTGATAGATACATGTGACGTGCTGTGCTAATTAGCTCTTCTTTATATAGTGATAGATTCGTGTGACGTATTGTGCTTATTAGCTCTTCTGTATATAGTGATAGATACATGTGATGTGTTGTGCTTATTAGCTCTTCTGTATATAGTGATAGATTCATGTGACGTGTTGTGCTTATTAGCTCTTCTGTATATAGTGATAGATACATGTGACGTGTTGTGCTTATTAGCTCTTCTGTATATATTGATAGATACATGTGACGTGCTGTGCTAATTAGCTCTTCTGTATATAGTGATAGATACATGTGACGTATTGTGCTTATTAGCTCTTCTGTATATAGTGATAGATACATGTGACGTGTTGTGCTAATTAGCTCTTCTGTATATAGTGATAGATACGTGTGACGTGTTGTGCTTATTAGCTCTTCTGTATATAGTGATAGATACGTGTGACGTGTTGTGCTTATTAGCTCTTCTGTATATAGTGATAGATACATGTGACGTGTTGTGCTTATTAGCTCTTCTGTATATAGTGATAGATTCATGTGACGTGTTGTGCTTATTAGCTCTTCTGTATATAGTGATAGATACATGTGACGTATTGTGCTTATTAGCTCTTCTGTATATAGTGATAGATACGTGTGACATGTTGTGCTTATTAGCTCTTCTGTATATAGTGATAGATTCATGTGACGTGTTGTGCTTATTAGCTCTTCTGTATATAGTGATAGATTCATGTGACGTGTTGTGCTTATTAGCTCTTCTGTATATAGTGATAGATACGTGTGATGTATTGTGCTTATTAGCTCTTCTGTATATAGTAATAGATTTGTGTGACGTATTGTGCTTATTAGCTCTTCTGTATATAGTGATAGATTCGTGTGACGTATTGTGCTTATTAGCTCTTCTGTATATAGTGATAGATACGTGTGATGTATTGTGCTTATTAGCTCTTCTGTATATAGTAATAGATACATGTGACATGTTGTGCTTATTAGCTCTTCTGTATATAGTGATAGATACATGTGATGTGTTGTGCTTATTAGCTCTTCTGTATATAGTGATAGATACATGTGATGTGTTGTGCTTATTAGCTCTTCTGTATATAGTGATAGGTACATGTGACGTGTTGTGCTTATTAGCTCTTCTGTATATAGTGATAGATTCGTGTGACGTATTGTGCTTATTAGCTCTTCTGTATATAGTGATAGATTCATGTGACGTGTTGTGCTTTTTAGCTCTTCTGTATATAGTGATAGATTTGTGTGACGTATTGTGCTTATTAGCTCTTCTGTATATGGGCTTTGTATGTAAGAGTGAGAGTTTTGTGTTTGATCCTAGAGGCAAGAGGAAGCCAGTGAAGGGATTGGCAGAGAGGCGCAGCAGATGAAGAGCGACGTGTAAGGAAGATGAGTCTGGCAGAGGCATTCATTATGGATTATAAAGGAGCTAGGCGGCAGGTGGGGAGACCAGAGAGGACAGAGTTGCAGTAATCAAGGCGGGAAAGAATGAGAGAGTGGATTAAAATCTTAGTTGCGTCTTGTGTAAGGAAGTGTCTAATTTTAGAGATGTTTTTAAGGTGGAAGCGGCAGGCTGTAGCCAAGGACTGAATGTGAGGAGTGAAGGAAAGATCTGAGTCATATGTGACCCCGAGACATTGGGCATGCAGGGTAGGGCTAATGATGGAGTTGTCGACAGTTATAGAGATATTGGGGGTGGAGATTTTGGAAGAAGGGGGGAAAATGAGGAGCTCAGTTTTGGAGAGATTTAGCTTGAGGTAGTGAGAGGACATCCAGGAAGAGATGTGAGAAAGACAGTTAGTGACACGGGTTACCAAGGAAGGAGATAGTTCTGGTGCAGAGAAGTAGATTTGGGTGTCATCGGCATACAAATGATATTGGAAACCGTGGGACTTAATTAGGGAACCTAGTGATGACGTATAGATTGAGAAGAGAAGGGGACCGAGGACAGAGCCTTGCGGTACTCCGACAGAAAGTGGTGACTGGGCAGAGGAGGCCCCAGAGAAGGTTACACTGAAGGTACGGTTTGACAGGTAGGAAGAGAGCCACGAAAGGGCTGTGTCACAGATGCCGAAGGATTGAAGGGTTTGGAGCAAAAGAGGGTGGTCGACAGTGTCAAAGGCTGCGGACAGATCAAGGAGGATAAGCAGAGAGAAGTGGCCTTTTGATTTAGCTGTAAGTAGGTCGTTGGTGACCTTAACAATAGCTGTCTCTGTGGAGTGATAGGGACAAAATACAGATTGCAGCAGGTCAAGAAGGGAGTTTAACGTAAGGAAATGGGATAGGCATGCATATACTAGTTTTTCGAGAAGCTTTGAAGCAAGAGGGAGGAGGGAAATTGGGCGGTAGTTGGATGGGGAGGTAGGATCAAGGGAAGGTTTTTTGAGGATAGGTGTGAGGGAGAGGTTGAAAATGTGTGTTAGCATAGGGGCAAGGGTAGCAGAGAGAGAGGGGAGCAGCTGTGAGGGGATAGGGTCAAGGGGACAGGTAGTGAGGTGAGAGCGCAGTATAAGTGCTTAAACTTTGTCCTCAGTAACAGAGGAGAATGAACTAAGTTTCAGGTTATGAGGGTTGTGGTTGAGTGAGAGTATTTGAGGGGGGGGAGAGAATGGAATTGTGTTGAGAGCTGATTTCATGTCTGATGGAGTCAATTTTGTTAATGAAGTGACTGGCAAAGTCTTGAGCTGACAGAGAAGTTGTATTATGCTTATTAGCTCTTCTGTATATAGTGATAGATACATGTGACGTGTTGTGCTTATTAGCTCTTCTGTATATAGTGATAGATTCGTGTGACGTGTTGTGCTTATTAGCTCTTCTGTATATAGTGATAGATACATGTGACGTGTTGTGCTTATTAGCTCTTCTGTATATAGTGATAGATTCGTGTGACGTGTTGTGCTTATTAGCTCTTCTGTATATAGTGATAGATTTGTGTAATGTGTTGTGCTTATTAGCTCTTTTGTATATAGTGATAGATACATGTGACGTGTTGTGCTTATTAGCTCTTCTGTATATAGTGATAGATTCATGTGACGTGTTGTGCTTATTAGCTCTTCTGTATATAGTGATAGATACATGTGACGTGTTGTGCTTATTAGCTCTTCTGTATATAGTGATAGATTCGTGTGACGTATTGTGCTTATTAGCTCTTCTGTATATAGTGATAGATTCGTGTGATGTGTTGTGCTTATTAGCTCTTCTGTATATAGTGATAGATACATGTGACGTATTGTGCTTATTAGCTCTTCTGTATATAGTGATAGATTCATGTGACGTGTTGTGCTTATTAGCTCTTCTGTATATAGTGATAGATACATGTGATGTGTTGTGCTTATTAGCTCTTCTGTATATAGTGATAGATTTGTGTGACGTGTTGTGCTTATTAGCTCTTCTGTATATAGTGATAGATACATGTGATGTGTTGTGCTTATTAGCTCTTCTGTATATAGTGATAGATTCATGTGACGTGTTGTGCTTATTAGCTCTTCTGTATATAGTGATAGATTCATGTGACGTGTTGTGCTTATTAGCTCTTCTGTATATAGTGACAGATTCGTGTGATGTGTTGTGCTTATTAGCTCTTCTGTATATAGTGACAGATTCGTGTGATGTGTTGTGCTTATTAGCTCTTCTGTATATAGTGATAGATACATGTGACGTGTTGTGCTTATTAGCTCTTCTGTATATAGTGATAGATTTATGTGACGTGTTGTGCTTATTAGCTCTTCTGTATATAGTGATAGATACGTGTGACGTGTTGTGCTTATTAGCTCTTCTGTATATAGTGATAGATACGTGTGACGTGTTGTGCTTATTAGCTCTTCTGTATATAGTGATAGATTTGTGTGACATGTTGTGCTTATTAGCTCTTCTGTATATAGTGATAGATACATGTGACGTGTTGTGCTTATTAGCTCTTCTGTATATAGTGATAGATACATGTGATGTGTTGTGCTTATTAGCTCTTCTGTATATAGTGATAGATTCATGTGACGTGTTGTGCTTATTAGCTCTTCTGTATATAGTGATAGATTCATGTGACGTGTTGTGCTTATTAGCTCTTCTGTATATAGTGATAGATACGTGTGACGTGTTGTGCTTATTAGCTCTTCTGTATATAGTGATAGATTCATGTGACGTGTTGTGCTTATTAGCTCTTCTGTATATAGTGATAGATACGTGTGACGTGTTGTGCTTATTAGCTCTTCTGTATATAGTGATAGATACATGTGATGTGTTGTGCTTATTAGCTCTTCTGTATATAGTGATAGATTTGTGTAATGTGTTGTGCTTATTAGCTCTTCTGTATATAGTGATAGATACATGTGACGTATTGTGCTTATTAGCTCTTCTGTATATAGTGATAGATTCGTGTGATGTGTTGTGCTTATTAGCTCTTCTGTATATAGTGATAGATACATATGACGTGTTGTGCTTATTAGCTCTTCTGTATATAGTGATAGATTCATGTGACGTGCTGTGCTTATTAGCTCTTCTGTATATAGTGATAGATACATGTGACGTATTGTGCTTATTAGCTCTTCTGTATATAGTAATAGATACATGTGACATGTTGTGCTTATTAGCTCTTCTGTATATAGTGATAGATTGATGTGACGTGTTGTGCTTATTAGCTCTTCTGTATATAGTGATAGATACATGTGACGTGTTGTGCTTATTAGCTCTTCTGTATATAGTGATAGATACATGTGACGTGTTGTGCTTATTAGCTCTTCTGTATATAGTGATAGATTTGTGTGACGGGTTGTGCTTATTAGCTCTTCTGTATATAGTGATAGATACATGTGACGTGTTGTGCTAATTAGCTCTTCTGTATATAGTGATAGATACGTGTGACGTGTTGTGCTTATTAGCTCTTCTGTATATAGTGATAGATACATGTGATGTGTTGTGCTTATTAGCTCTTCTGTATATAGTGATAGATACATGTGACGTGTTGTGCTTATTAGCTCTTCTGTATATAGTGATAGATACATGTGACGTGTTGTGCTTATTAGCTCTTCTGTATATAGTGATAGATACATGTGACGTGTTGTGCTTATTAGCTCTTCTGTATATAGTGATAGATACATGTGACGTATTGTGCTTATTAGCTCTTCTGTATATAGTGATAGATACATGTGATGTGTTGTGCTTATTAGCTCTTCTGTATATAGTGATAGATTCATGTGACGTGTTGTGCTTATTAGCTCTTCTGTATATATTGATAGATACATGTGACGTGTTGTGCTTATTAGCTCTTCTGTATATAGTGATAGATACATGTGACGTATTGTGCTTATTAGCTCATCTGTATATAGTGATAGATACATGTGACATGTTGTGCTTATTAGCTCTTCTGTATATAGTGATAGATACATGTGACGTGTTGTGCTTATTAGCTCTTCTGTATATATTGATAGATACATGTGACGTGTTGTGCTTATTAGCTCTTCTGTATATAGTGATAGATACATGTGACGTATTGTGCTTATTAGCTCATCTGTATATAGTGATAGATACATGTGACGTATTGTGCTAATTAGCTCTTCTGTATATAGTGATAGATACGTGTGACGTGTTGTGCTTATTAGCTCTTCTGTATATAGTGATAGATACGTGTGACGTGTTGTGCTTATTAGCTCTTCTGTATATAGTGATAGATACATGTGACGTATTGTGCTTATTAGCTCATCTGTATATAGTGATAGATACGTGTGACGTGTTGTGCTTATTAGCTCTTCTGTATATAGTGATAGATACATGTGATGTGTTGTGCTTATTAGCTCTTCTGTATATAGTGATAGATACATGTGACGTGTTGTGCTTATTAGCTCTTCTGTATATAGTGATAGATACATGTGACATATTGTGCTTATTAGCTCTTCTGTATATAGTGATAGATACATGTGACGTGTTGTGCTAATTAGCTCTTCTGTATATAGTGATAGATACATGTGACATATTGTGCTTATTAGCTCTTCTGTATATAGTGATAGATTTGTGTGACGTATTGTGCTTATTAGCTCTTCTGTATATAGTGATAGATACATGTGACGTGTTGTGCTTATTAGCTCTTCTGTATATAGTGATAGATACGTGTGATGTATTGTGCTTATTAGCTCTTCTGTATATAGTGATAGATACATGTGACGTGTTGTGCTTATTAGCTCTTCTGTATATAGTGATAGATACATGTGACATGTTGTGCTTATTAGCTCTTCTGTATATAGTGATAGATACATGTGATGTGTTGTGCTTATTAGCTCTTCTGTATATAGTGATAGATTTGTGTAATGTGTTGTGCTTATTAGCTCTTCTGTATATAGTGATAGATACATGTGACGTATTGTGCTTATTAGCTCTTCTGTATATAGTGATAGATTCGTGTGATGTGTTGTGCTTATTAGCTCTTCTGTATATAGTGATAGATACATATGACGTGTTGTGCTTATTAGCTCTTCTGTATATAGTGATAGATTCATGTGACGTGCTGTGCTTATTAGCTCTTCTGTATATAGTGATAGATACATGTGACGTATTGTGCTTATTAGCTCTTCTGTATATAGTAATAGATACATGTGACATGTTGTGCTTATTAGCTCTTCTGTATATAGTGATAGATTGATGTGACGTGTTGTGCTTATTAGCTCTTCTGTATATAGTGATAGATACATGTGACGTGTTGTGCTTATTAGCTCTTCTGTATATAGTGATAGATACATGTGACGTGTTGTGCTTATTAGCTCTTCTGTATATAGTGATAGATTTGTGTGACGGGTTGTGCTTATTAGCTCTTCTGTATATAGTGATAGATACATGTGACGTGTTGTGCTAATTAGCTCTTCTGTATATAGTGATAGATACGTGTGACGTGTTGTGCTTATTAGCTCTTCTGTATATAGTGATAGATACATGTGATGTGTTGTGCTTATTAGCTCTTCTGTATATAGTGATAGATACATGTGACGTGTTGTGCTTATTAGCTCTTCTGTATATAGTGATAGATACATGTGACGTGTTGTGCTTATTAGCTCTTCTGTATATA
Organism: Bombina bombina; assembly: GCF_027579735.1. NCBI lineage: Eukaryota > Metazoa > Chordata > Amphibia > Anura > Bombinatoridae > Bombina > Bombina bombina. The sequence continues at coordinate 1,146,786,636 of NC_069503.1, read as the reverse complement.
GTGATAGATACATGTGACGTGTTGTGCTTATTAGCTCTTCTGTATATAGTGATAGATACATGTGACGTATTGTGCTTATTAGCTCTTCTGTATATAGTGATAGATACATGTGATGTGTTGTGCTTATTAGCTCTTCTGTATATAGTGATAGATTCATGTGACGTGTTGTGCTTATTAGCTCTTCTGTATATATTGATAGATACATGTGACGTGTTGTGCTTATTAGCTCTTCTGTATATAGTGATAGATACATGTGACGTATTGTGCTTATTAGCTCATCTGTATATAGTGATAGATACATGTGACATGTTGTGCTTATTAGCTCTTCTGTATATAGTGATAGATACATGTGACGTGTTGTGCTTATTAGCTCTTCTGTATATATTGATAGATACATGTGACGTGTTGTGCTTATTAGCTCTTCTGTATATAGTGATAGATACATGTGACGTATTGTGCTTATTAGCTCATCTGTATATAGTGATAGATACATGTGACGTATTGTGCTAATTAGCTCTTCTGTATATAGTGATAGATACGTGTGACGTGTTGTGCTTATTAGCTCTTCTGTATATAGTGATAGATACGTGTGACGTGTTGTGCTTATTAGCTCTTCTGTATATAGTGATAGATACATGTGACGTATTGTGCTTATTAGCTCATCTGTATATAGTGATAGATACGTGTGACGTGTTGTGCTTATTAGCTCTTCTGTATATAGTGATAGATACATGTGATGTGTTGTGCTTATTAGCTCTTCTGTATATAGTGATAGATACATGTGACGTGTTGTGCTTATTAGCTCTTCTGTATATAGTGATAGATACATGTGACATATTGTGCTTATTAGCTCTTCTGTATATAGTGATAGATACATGTGACGTGTTGTGCTAATTAGCTCTTCTGTATATATTGATAGATACATGTGACGTGTTGTGCTTATTAGCTCTTCTGTATATAGTGATAGATACATGTGACATGTTGTGCTTATTAGCTCTTCTGTATATAGTGATAGATTCATGTGACGTGTTGTGCTTATTAGCTCTTCTGTATATAGTAATAGATACATGTGACATGTTGTGCTTATTAGCTCTTCTGTATATAGTGATAGATTCATGTGACGTGTTGTGCTTATTAGCTCTTCTGTATATAGTGATAGATACATGTGACGTGTTGTGCTTATTAGCTCTTCTGTATATAGTGATAGATACATGTGACGTGTTGTGCTTATTAGCTCTTCTGTATATAGTGATAGATACGTGTGATGTATTGTGCTTATTAGCTCTTCTGTATATAGTAATAGACTTGTGTGACGTATTGTGCTTATTAGCTCTTCTGTATATAGTGATAGATTCATGTGACGTATTGTGCTTATTAGCTCTTCTGTATATAGTGATAGATACGTGTGATGTATTGTGCTTATTAGCTCTTCTGTATATAGTGATAGATTCATGTGACGTGTTGTGCTTATTAGCTCTTCTGTATATAGTGATAGATTCGTGTGACGTATTGTGCTTATTAGCTCTTCTGTATATAGTGATAGATACGTGTGATGTATTGTGCTTATTAGCTCTTCTGTATATAGTGATAGATTTGTGTGACGTGTTGTGCTTATTAGCTCTTCTGTATATAGTGATAGATACATGTGATGTGTTGTGCTTATTAGCTCTTCTGTATATAGTGATAGATTCGTGTGACGTATTGTGCTTATTAGCTCTTCTGTATATAGTGATAGATACGTGTGATGTATTGTGCTTATTAGCTCTTCTGTATATAGTAATAGATACATGTGACGTGTTGTGCTTATTAGCTCTTCTGTATATAGTGATAGATTCATGTGACGTGTTGTGCTTATTAGCTCTTCTGTATATAGTGATAGATTCATGTGACGTGTTGTGCTTATTAGCTCTTCTGTATATAGTGATAGATTCATGTGACGTGTTGTGCTTATTAGCTCTTCTGTATATAGTGATAGATACATGTGACGTGTTGTGCTTATTAGCTCTTCTGTATATAGTGATAGATGTGTGTGACGTATAGTGCTTATTAGCTCTTCTGTATATAGTGATAAATACATGTGACGTGTTGTGCTTATTAGCTCTTCTGTATATAGTGATAGATACATGTGACGTGTTGTGCTTATTAGCTCTTCTGTATATAGTGATAGATACATGTGACGTGTTGTGCTTATTAGCTCTTCTGTATATAGTGATAGATACATGTGACGTGTTGTGCTTATTAGCTCTTCTGTATATAGTGATAGATACATGTGACGTGTTGTGCTTATTAGCTCTTCTGTATATAGTGATAGATACATGTGACGTGTTGTGCTTATTAGCTCTTCTGTATATAGTGATAGATACATGTGACGTGTTGTGCTTATTAGCTCTTCTGTATATAGTGATAGATACATGTGACGTGTTGTGCTTATTAGCTCTTCTGTATATAGTGATAGATTCATGTGACGTGTTGTGCTTATTAGCTCTTCTGTATATAGTGATAGATTCATGTGACGTGTTGTGCTTATTAGCTCTTCTGTATATAGTGATAGATACGTGTGAAATGTTGTGCTTATTAGCTCTTCTGTATATAGTGATAGATTCATGTGACGTGTTGTGCTTATTAGCTCTTCTGTATATAGTGATAGATACGTGTGATGTATTGTGCTTATTAGCTCTTCTGTATATAGTAATAGATTTGTGTGACGTATTGTGCTTATTAGCTCTTCTGTATATAGTGATAGATTCATGTGACGTATTGTGCTTATTAGCTCTTCTGTATATAGTGATAGATACGTGTGATGTATTGTGCTTATTAGCTCTTCTGTATATAGTAATAGATACATGTGACATGTTGTGCTTATTAGCTCTTCTGTATATAGTGATAGATACATGTGATGTGTTGTGCTTATTAGCTCTTCTGTATATAGTGATAGATACATGTGATGTGTTGTGCTTATTAGCTCTTCTGTATATAGTGATAGATTTGTGTGGCGTGTTGTGCTTATTAGCTCTTCTGTATATAGTGATAGATACATGTGACGTGTTGTGCTTATTAGCTCTTCTGTATATAGTGATAGATTCATGTTATGTATTGTGCTTATTAGCTCTTCTGTATATAGTGATAGATACATGTGATGTGTTGTGCTTATTAGCTCTTCTGTATATAGTGATAGATTCATGTGACGTGTTGTGCTTATTAGCTCTTCTGTATATAGTGATAGATACATGTGACGTGTTGTGCTTATTAGCTCTTCTGTATATAGTGATAGATACATGTGACGTGTTGTGCTTATTAGCTCTTCTGTAAATAGTGATAGATTTGTGTAACGTATTGTGCTTATTAGCTCTTCTGTATATAGTGATAGATTCATGTGACGTGTTGTGCTTTTTAGCTCTTCTGTATATAGTGATAGATTTGTGTGACGTATTATGCTTATTAGCTCTTCTGTATATAGTGATAGATTCATGTGACGTATTGTGCTTATCAGCTCTTCTGTATATAGTGATAGATACGTGTGATGTATTGTGCTTATTAGCTCTTCTGTATATAGTGATAGATACATGTGACGTGTTGTGCTTATTAGCTCTTCTGTATATAGTGATAGATACATGTGACGTGTTGTGCTTATTAGCTCTTCTGTATATAGTGATAGATACATGTGACGTGTTGTGCTTATTAGCTCTTCTGTATATAGTGATAGATACATGTGACGTGTTGTGCTTATTAGCTCTTCTGTATATAGTGATAGATACATGTGACGTGTTGTGCTTATTAGCTCTTCTGTATATAGTAATAGATACATGTGACATGTTGTGCTTATTAGCTCTTCTGTATATAGTGATAGATTCATGTGACGTGTTGTGCTTTTTAGCTCTTCTGTATATAGTGATAGATTTGTGTGACGTATTGTGCTTATTAGCTCTTCTGTATATGGGCTTTGTATGTAAGAGTGAGAGTTTTGTGTTTGATCCTAGAGGCAAGAGGAAGCCAGTGAAGGGATTGGCAGAGAGGCGCAGCAGATGAAGAGCGACGTGTAAGGAAGATGAGTCTGGCAGAGGCATTCATTATGGATTATAAAGGAGCTAGGCGGCAGGTGGGGAGACCAGAGAGGACAGAGTTGCAGTAATCAAGGCGGGAAAGAATGAGAGAGTGGATTAAAATCTTAGTTGTGTCTTGTGTAAGGAAGTGTCTAATTTTAGAGATGTTTTTAAGGTGGAAGCGGCAGGCTGTAGCCAAGGACTGAATGTGAGGAGTGAAGGAAAGATCTGAGTCATATGTGACCCCGAGACATTGGGCATGCAGGGTAGGGCTAATGATGGAGTTGTCGACAGTTATAGAGATATTGGGGGTGGAGATTTTGGAAGAAGGGGGGAAAATGAGGAGCTCAGTTTTGGAGAGATTTAGCTTGAGGTAGTGAGAGGACATCCAGGAAGAGATGTGAGAAAGACAGTTAGTGACACGGGTTAGCAAGGAAGGAGATAGTTCTGGTGCAGAGAAGTAGATTTGGGTGTCATCGGCATACAAATGATATTGGAAACCGTGGGACTTAATTAGGGAACTTAGTGATGACGTATAGATTGAGAAGAGAAGGGGACCGAGGACAGAGCCTTGCGGTACTCCGACAGAAAGTGGTGACGGGGCAGAGGAGGCCCCAGAGAAGGTTACACTGAAGGTACGGTTTGACAGGTAGGAAGAGAGCCACGAAAGGGCTGTGTCACAGATGCCGAAGGATTGAAGGGTTTGGAGCAAAAGAGGGTGGTCGACAGTGTCAAAGGCTGCGGACAGATCAAGGAGGATAAGCAGAGAGAAGTGGCCTTTTGATTTAGCTGTAAGTAGGTCGTTGGTGACCTTAACAATAGCTGTCTCTGTGGAGTGATAGGGACAAAATACAGATTGCAGCAGGTCAAGAAGGGAGTTTAACGTAAGGAAATGGGATAGGCATGCATATACTAGTTTTTCGAGAAGCTTTGAAGCAAGAGGGAGGAGGGAAATTGGGCGGTAGTTGGATGGGGAGGTAGGATCAAGGGAAGGTTTTTTGAGGATAGGTGTGACCAGTGCATGTTTCATCGATGAGGGAAATGTACCAGTGCTGAGGGAGAGGTTGAAAATGTGTGTTAGCATAGGGGTAAGGGTAGCAGAGAGAGAGGGGAGCAGCTGTGAGGGGATAGGGTCAAGGGGACAGGTAGTGAGGTGAGAGCGCAGTATAAGTGCTTAAACTTTGTCCTCAGTAACAGAGGAGAATGAACTAAGTTTCAGGTTATGAGGGTTGTGGTTGAGTGAGAGTATTTGAGGGGGGGGAGAGAATGGAATTGTGTTGAGAGCTGATTTCATGTCTGATGGAGTCAATTTTGTTAATGAAGTGACTGGCAAAGTCTTGAGCTGACAGAGAAGTTGTATTATGCTTATTAGCTCTTCTGTATATAGTGATAGATACATGTGACGTGTTGTGCTTATTAGCTCTTCTGTATATAGTGATAGATTCATGTGACGTGTTGTGCTTATTAGCTCTTCTGTATATAGTGATAGATACATGTGACGTGTTGTGCTTATTAGCTCTTCTGTATATAGTGATAGATTCGTGTGACGTGTTGTGCTTATTAGCTCTTCTGTATATAGTGATAGATTTGTGTGATGTGTTGTGCTTATTAGCTCTTCTGTATATAGTGATAGATACATGTGACGGGTTGTGCTTATTAGCTCTTTTGTATATAGTGATAGATTCATGTGACGTGTTGTGCTTATTAGCTCTTCTGTATATAGTGATAGATTCGTGTGACGTATTGTGCTTATTAGCTCTTCTGTATATAGTGATAGATACATGTGATGTGTTGTGCTTATTAGCTCTTCTGTATATAGTGATAGATTCATGTGACGTGTTGTGCTTATTAGCTCTTCTGTATATAGTGATAGATTCATGTGACGTGTTGTGCTTATTAGCTCTTCTGTATATAGTGATAGATACATGTGACGTGCTGTGCTAATTAGCTCTTCTGTATATAGTGATAGATTCGTGTGACGTATTGTGCTTATTAGCTCTTCTGTATATAGTGATAGATACATGTGATGTGTTGTGCTTATTAGCTCTTCTGTATATAGTGATAGATTCATGTGACGTGTTGTGCTTATTAGCTCTTCTGTATATAGTGATAGATACATGTGACGTGTTGTGCTTATTAGCTCTTCTGTATATATTGATAGATACATGTGACGTGCTGTGCTAATTAGCTCTTCTGTATATAGTGATAGATACATGTGACGTATTGTGCTTATTAGCTCTTCTGTATATAGTGATAGATACATGTGACGTGTTGTGCTAATTAGCTCTTCTGTATATAGTGATAGATACGTGTGACGTGTTGTGCTTATTAGCTCTTCTGTATATAGTGATAGATACGTGTGACGTGTTGTGCTTATTAGCTCTTCTGTATATAGTGATAGATACATGTGACGTGTTGTGCTTATTAGCTCTTCTGTATATAGTGATAGATTCATGTGACGTGTTGTGCTTATTAGCTCTTCTGTATATAGTGATAGATACATGTGACGTATTGTGCTTATTAGCTCTTCTGTATATAGTGATAGATACGTGTGACATGTTGTGCTTATTAGCTCTTCTGTATATAGTGATAGATTCATGTGACGTGTTGTGCTTATTAGCTCTTCTGTATATAGTGATAGATTCATGTGACGTGTTGTGCTTATTAGCTCTTCTGTATATAGTGATAGATACGTGTGATGTATTGTGCTTATTAGCTCTTCTGTATATAGTAATAGATTTGTGTGACGTATTGTGCTTATTAGCTCTTCTGTATATAGTGATAGATTCGTGTGACGTATTGTGCTTATTAGCTCTTCTGTATATAGTGATAGATACGTGTGATGTATTGTGCTTATTAGCTCTTCTGTATATAGTAATAGATACATGTGACATGTTGTGCTTATTAGCTCTTCTGTATATAGTGATAGATACATGTGATGTGTTGTGCTTATTAGCTCTTCTGTATATAGTGATAGATACATGTGATGTGTTGTGCTTATTAGCTCTTCTGTATATAGTGATAGGTACATGTGACGTGTTGTGCTTATTAGCTCTTCTGTATATAGTGATAGATTCGTGTGACGTATTGTGCTTATTAGCTCTTCTGTATATAGTGATAGATTCATGTGACGTGTTGTGCTTTTTAGCTCTTCTGTATATAGTGATAGATTTGTGTGACGTATTGTGCTTATTAGCTCTTCTGTATATGGGCTTTGTATGTAAGAGTGAGAGTTTTGTGTTTGATCCTAGAGGCAAGAGGAAGCCAGTGAAGGGATTGGCAGAGAGGCGCAGCAGATGAAGAGCGACGTGTAAGGAAGATGAGTCTGGCAGAGGCATTCATTATGGATTATAAAGGAGCTAGGCGGCAGGTGGGGAGACCAGAGAGGACAGAGTTGCAGTAATCAAGGCGGGAAAGAATGAGAGAGTGGATTAAAATCTTAGTTGCGTCTTGTGTAAGGAAGTGTCTAATTTTAGAGATGTTTTTAAGGTGGAAGCGGCAGGCTGTAGCCAAGGACTGAATGTGAGGAGTGAAGGAAAGATCTGAGTCATATGTGACCCCGAGACATTGGGCATGCAGGGTAGGGCTAATGATGGAGTTGTCGACAGTTATAGAGATATTGGGGGTGGAGATTTTGGAAGAAGGGGGGAAAATGAGGAGCTCAGTTTTGGAGAGATTTAGCTTGAGGTAGTGAGAGGACATCCAGGAAGAGATGTGAGAAAGACAGTTAGTGACACGGGTTAGCAAGGAAGGAGATAGTTCTGGTGCAGAGAAGTAGATTTGGGTGTCATCGGCATACAAATGATATTGGAAACCGTGGGACTTAATTAGGGAACCTAGTGATGACGTATAGATTGAGAAGAGAAGGGGACCGAGGACAGAGCCTTGCGGTACTCCGACAGAAAGTGGTGACTGGGCAGAGGAGGCCCCAGAGAAGGTTACACTGAAGGTACGGTTTGACAGGTAGGAAGAGAGCCACGAAAGGGCTGTGTCACAGATGCCGAAGGATTGAAGGGTTTGGAGCAAAAGAGGGTGGTCGACAGTGTCAAAGGCTGCGGACAGATCAAGGAGGATAAGCAGAGAGAAGTGGCATTTTGATTTAGCTGTAAGTAGGTCGTTGGTGACCTTAACAATAGCTGTCTCTGTGGAGTGATAGGGACAAAATACAGATTGCAGCAGGTCAAGAAGGGAGTTTAACGTAAGGAAATGGGATAGGCATGCATATACTAGTTTTTCGAGAAGCTTTGAAGCAAGAGGGAGGAGGGAAATTGGGCGGTAGTTGGATGGGGAGATAGGATCAAGGGAAGGTTTTTTGAGGATAGGTGTGAGGGAGAGGTTGAAAATGTGTGTTAGCATAGGGGCAAGGGTAGCAGAGAGAGAGGGGAGCAGCTGTGAGGGGATAGGGTCAAGGGGACAGGTAGTGAGGTGAGAGCGCAGTATAAGTGCTTAAACTTTGTCCTCAGTAACAGAGGAGAATGAACTAAGTTTCAGGTTATGAGGGTTGTGGTTGAGTGAGAGTATTTGAGGGGGGGGAGAGAATGGAATTGTGTTGAGAGCTGATTTCATGTCTGATGGAGTCAATTTTGTTAATGAAGTGACTGGCAAAGTCTTGAGCTGACAGAGAAGTTGTATTATGCTTATTAGCTCTTCTGTATATAGTGATAGATACATGTGACGTGTTGTGCTTATTAGCTCTTCTGTATATAGTGATAGATTCGTGTGACGTGTTGTGCTTATTAGCTCTTCTGTATATAGTGATAGATACATGTGACGTGTTGTGCTTATTAGCTCTTCTGTATATAGTGATAGATTCGTGTGACGTGTTGTGCTTATTAGCTCTTCTGTATATAGTGATAGATTTGTGTGATGTGTTGTGCTTATTAGCTCTTTTGTATATAGTGATAGATACATGTGACGTGTTGTGCTTATTAGCTCTTCTGTATATAGTGATAGATTCATGTGACGTGTTGTGCTTATTAGCTCTTCTGTATATAGTGATAGATACATGTGACGTGTTGTGCTTATTAGCTCTTCTGTATATAGTGATAGATTCGTGTGACGTATTGTGCTTATTAGCTCTTCTGTATATAGTGATAGATTTGTGTGATGTGTTGTGCTTATTAGCTCTTCTGTATATAGTGATAGATACATGTGACGTGTTGTGCTTATTAGCTCTTCTGTATATAGTGATAGATTCATGTGACGTGTTGTGCTTATTAGCTCTTCTGTATATAGTGATAGATTCATGTGACGTGTTGTGCTTATTAGCTCTTCTGTATATAGTGACAGATTCGTGTGATGTGTTGTGCTTATTAGCTCTTCTGTATATAGTGACAGATTCGTGTGATGTGTTGTGCTTATTAGCTCTTCTGTATATAGTGATAGATTCATGTGACGTGTTGTGCTTATTAGCTCTTCTGTATATAGTGATAGATTTGTGTGATGTGTTGTGCTTATTAGCTCTTTTGTATATAGTGATAGATACATGTGACGTATTGTGCTTATTAGCTCTTCTGTATATAGTGATAGATACATGTGATGTGTTGTGCTTATTAGCTCTTCTGTATATAGTGATAGATTCATGTGACGTGTTGTGCTTATTAGCTCTTCTGTATATAGTGATAGATACATGTGACGTGTTGTGCTTATTAGCTCTTCTGTATATAGTGATAGATACATGTGACGTGTTGTGCTTATTAGCTCTTCTGTATATAGTGATAGATACATGTGACGTGTTGTGCTTATTAGCGCTTCTGTATATAGTGATAGATACATGTGATGTGTTGTGCTTATTAGCTCTTCTGTATATAGTGATAGATACATGTGATGTGTTGTGCTTATTAGCTCTTCTGTATATAGTGATAGATACGTGTGACGTGTTGTGCTTATTAGCTCTTCTGTATATAGTGATAGATACATGTGACGTGTTGTGCTTATTAGCTCTTCTGTATATAGTGATAGATACATGTGACGTGTTGTGCTTATTAGCTCTTCTGTATATAGTGATAGATTTGTGTGACGTGTTGTGCTTATTAGCTCTTCTGTATATAGTGATAGATACATGTGACGTGTTGTGCTTATTAGCTCTTCTGTATATAGTGATAGATACATGTGATGTGTTGTGCTTATTAGCTCTTCTGTATATAGTGATAGATTCATGTGACGTGTTGTGCTTATTAGCTCTTCTGTATATAGTGATAGATACATGTGACGTGTTGTGCTTATTAGCTCTTCTGTATATAGTGATAGATACATGTGACGTGTTGTGCTTATTAGCTCTTCTGTATATAGTGATAGATACATGTGACGTGTTGTGCTTATTAGCTCTTCTGTATATAGTGATAGATACATGTGACGTGTTGTGCTTATTAGCTCTTCTGTATATAGTGATAGATACATGTGACATGTTGTGCTTATTAGCTCTTCTGTATATAGTGATAGATACATGTGACGTGTTGTGCTTATTAGCTCTTCTGTATATAGTGATAGATACATGTGACGTGTTGTGCTTATTAGCTCTTCTGTATATAGTGATAGATACATGTGACGTATTGTGCTTATTAGCTCTTCTGTATATAGTGATAGATACATGTGACGTGTTGTGCTTATTTGCTCTTCTGTATATAGTGATAGATACATGTGACGTGTTGTGCTTATTTGCTCTTCTGTATTATGTTCAAGCCTTGGTGCAGATTGGAAGGAGCAGTCGGTGCCACTGATAGATGGTTCCTAGGGATGTCTAGGAAATTCTGTTTTTATATTGTTGTTTTTATTAGATTTTCAAATAAGAGCTGGGTAAAAATGACTGCTCAAGCAGCAGCTGTTAGGAAGAACGTCCTTCACTCTTGCTGACTTATTCTTCCAATAATACCTATTTTATTAAATCATTTAATTTTAGTAAAAAAATGAAGAAAGGCTATGCTTAAATCCCCAAAGTTCAGCAAATGACATCAGCCACTCACAAAGGCTACAACACATCCTTAAGTTATATTTTATGTTGCAATAGTTGCTTGCTCAATCAACAGTGAATTTAAAATGAAGTCACATCCTCCATTTAGGCCAAAGGACAGGAGCCAGATGTGTTCTTCTGCCACAGCTTGTTGGAGGAGACGGGTATCATCCTGGTTCCAGGGAGCGACTTTGGACAAGTACAGGGGACCTATCACATTAGGTAAGTAGGATCAAGCAATGATAAGCTCTGGACCCAATAACCTTACTTGTCCTTATCATAGTAATCACATAAATACAGCAACTCATGATCAGCCAACTCATAAGGCTTAAATCACAAAGTTATACACAAGTAGATTACAAACTTAATAATTGTCTGCTTCTGTACTAAACCAACGGAGAATAGCAGCTTCATTGTACTAATGGTCCACTGACAAGTGAGGACAATATGAGTTTGTATTAAACCAAAATATATCTACATCAGAAACTGTGAATTCCTAAATTATTGAAAAGAGCAAAAGCCCCCACGTTTCATTTATGAATAACACAAATAAATAATACCTTACCCTGTGCATCTAAAAGCTCACGTTTTTCTTTTTTGTGTAAAACTGATCCTTCTGCATTATGAAAACGCTGGCTTGTTTGGTGTTGGCGGCAACCTCACCTGATATATCCTCTTATAATATATTGTATATTGTAGCTTATTATACTCCATCTTGCCGTGTTGATGTGCACTACGTTAGTTGACTCACTCTATAGTTTATAAGAACAGTAATGTTTTTTTAAAATAGGTTTTTGTGAATTATCTGTAATTCTCTTTACACGTTATGTTCTCTTTTTGTTCCTATGATATACCATTACCGCATTGTTCGTGCATATATACATAGCATGGTTTTGCTAAACTGCTTCTATCTTCATTTCTGCTAAAATTGTAATAAAAGTCATTACGCTCAAAAAAATATTGATATCATCTCAGGCCAGTTAATTAACACTAAAAAGTCTGCTCTATAGAGCTGTGATTGAGTCTTGTATTAAGCAGGTACAGTTACTACAAAGTATTGACACTCATCATTTATCTTGCACTTTTAGGATAACAATCATTAATCCAATTGAGGAGCTAGAAAACATTTTGAACAACATCATAGGCTTCTATAGAAAGTTTGTGCAGGAGTATTCATGAAGACCGTCATGTCAGAAGATCAGAATAATCACCCAGCGATCCTCACTGCAACATTACGCCTTATCACAACAAATGCTCATTGTAATGCTTTACCTATAAGCAGATAATCTTCATAAACTGTTGTTCCTGTCTTATGTACTGAAAATCATCTAGATTTAGCCCAAATAACAGAAGTCGTCCTCAATCATGTGAATCCTGGCTTTGTCAACTTAGAGAATGTCAGCAGTAGGGATGGGCGAATGTTTCTAAAAATTCAAAATTTTAAACAAATTTTGATACATTTGTTTGTTCGAATCGAATTTCAAATGTTTATATAACATTCTAACATTCTATTTTCAAATTTTAATTTTTCAATAAAATTCGAGAATATTCGTTCAAATAATAGAATGTTTAGCTATCTATTCATTCAATTTTGAAATGTAATATTCGAATTTGAATGTGACATTTGAATTCGAAATAGTATTTCTAGTCTACAACTGTGTTTAATAAATGTAATATTCGAATTAGAATGCTACATTCAAATTCGAATGTAACATTCAAATTCGAAATAGTCTTTCTAGTCTATTACTGTGTTTTTTAAATGTAATATATGTATTTGAATGTGACATTTGAATTCGTATGTAACATTCAAATTCAAAATAGTATTTCTAGTCTAATACTGTGTTTTATAAATGTAATATTCAATTTCGATTGTGACATTAAATTTGAAATAGTATTTCTAGTCTACAACTGTGTTGTATAAATGTAATATTCGAATTTGAATGTCACATTCGAATTTGAATGTTACATTCAAATTCGAAATAGTATTTCTAGTCTAGAACTGTGTTTTATAAATGTAATATTCAAAATAGAATGTCACATTCAAATTTGAAAGTGTTATCTGAATTCGAAAGTGACTTTCAAAAACTGTAAATAACATTAGATAATGTTATGTAAATCGAATTTCTACAATAACATTTTGTTCTAACATTCAAATTCGAATATAAACACATTCTCCCATTCCTATTCAGCAGTTCCAAATAGAGTAGATAATTAATGATACTAAAAACGGAGCGAATTTCACAAGCGAAAGTAAATAAATTAATTATAAATCGTTTAAAGAAAGTTACTAAATTAATGCGCAGTCTAAAAAATATAGGTTGAAAGGAAAGACTTCCAGACCTTAATAAGAGGAAGTTAGAGGACAAAAAGGGCGAGCAGTGGCATGATATAAATTTTCAAGTATATTAAAGTAAAGGTCAATTTGGATGAATTAGTGCCCGGTTTTTAATAAACCTATTAAAAACAAGGGCACTTAATTCATCAAAATTGACATTTCACTCCTTTTTTTCAAAAACTTACCTTTTAATCCTGACAGCCGCTGCAGCGCTTCCTCCGCCCGTCGCAAGCCGTCTTTGTGCGTCCAAAATGACGAATATGGCTTCCTCCAATCACGGCGTTGCATCAGGCCATGATCCCCCCGGGGGGAAAGCCGTGATTGGAAGAAGCCGGATTCGTCATTTCTGACGTAGGAAGAGGCTTCCAATGGCCGGGGAAATCGCTGGAGCGGCTTTCAGGATTAAAAGGTAAGTTTTTGAAGAAATGTCAATTTTGATAAATTAAAGTGCCCTTGTTTTTAATAGGTTTATTAAAAACCGGGCACTAATTCATCCAAATTGACCTTAACTTTAAGGGATTTAATAAAGATGGGGAGGTTTGTCTTCTTTCAACCTTAACTACTACACACATACTGTACATACACATGCACTTTCATATACACAAAAAAACAAACATATACACACACATGCACTTTCATAAGCACAAAAACATTCGAACACATGCACTTTCAATATTTAAACACATGCACTTTCATAAGCACAAAAACACAAACACATACTCACACATGCACTTTCATAAACACAAACACGTACACACACGCGCCACAAACATACACACACATGCACTTTCATAAGCACAAAAAACACAAACACATACTAACACATTCACTTTCATAAGCACAAAAAACACAAACACATAATAACACATGCACTTTCGTAAGCACAAAAACACAAACACATACTAACACATGCACTTTCATAAGCACAAAAAACACAAACACATACTAACACATACACTTTTGTAAGCACAAAAACACAAACACCTACTAACACATGCACTTTCATAAGCACAAAAAAACAAACACATACTAACACATGCACTTTCAAAAGCACAAAAAACACAAACACATACTAACACATGCACTTTCATAAGCACAAAAAACACAAACACATACTAACACATACACTTTTGTAAGCACAAAAACACAAACACATACTAACACATGCACTTTCATAAGCACAAAAAAAACAAACACATACTAACACATGCACTTTCAAAAGCACAAAAAACACAAACACATACTAACACATGCACTTTCATAAGCACAAAAAACACAAACACATACTAACACATGCACTTTCATAAGCACAAAATACACAAACACATACTAACACATACACTTTTATAAGCACAAAAACACAAACACATACTAACACATGCACTTTCATAAGCACAAAAAAACACAAACACATACTAACACATGCACTTTCATAAGCACAAAAAACACAAACACTAACTAACACATGCACTTTCATAAGCACAAAAACACAAACACATACTCACACGTGCACTTTCATAAGCACAAAAACACAAACACATACTAACACATACACTTTTATAAACACAAAAACACAAACACATAGTAACACATGCACTTTCATAACCACAAAAAAACACAAACACATACTAACACATGCACTTTAATAAGCACAAAAACACAAACACATACACACACATGCACTTTCATAAGCACAAAAACATTCAAACACATGCACTTTCAATATTTAAACACATGCACTTTCATAAACACAAAAACACAAACACATACTCACACATGCACTTTCATAAGCACAATAAACACAAACACATACATTTTCATAAGCACAAACACACAAACACATACTAACACATGCACTTTCATAAGCACAAAAAAACACAAACACATACTAACACATGCACCTTCATAAACACAAAAATACAAACACATACTAACACATAGACTTTCATAAGCACAAAAACACAAACACATAATTAATTAAATGCCCTATCCTCCTGGCTTGCTGGAAAACCTTAATAACTGGAGCCATAAAACTGGCTCAACACATAACTATGTACAAATAATAACTGGAGCCATAGAACTGACTCAACAACTTAACTATGTACAACTATAACTCTTAAATAACTTTGTATAAAACTGTAATACTTAAATAACCACGCAGACACAGATATATGGGAAAAGACCCGAAGGTCGCATTTATTGTAGAACGTGAGAACCGGCTGGACTCAACGGGGCCAGCTAAAACATGTGGCGGCAATCTAGCTAGGAGTAGGGACCCCCTGCTAGGAGAATGGACCGCGCCCGTGAATGCCCACACAAGCGGAGCTCAGCTGCCGCAGAAGCTTAGGGAGTTCTCGGCATCTTAGAATGGGAGGGACCCCAGGCGCGCGCCTGCAGAGATCACCCTCCCCTGGGCAGCCGTCACTCTACCTCTGATGGCAAACCGGGGCGCGGACCAACCGCCTAACCAGGGTGTAAAGTAACGATCTCCGAACCAGTAGGACCAGGTGTGACTAGACGCGTCTCCATGCCACTACCCGGGGAGTCAAAAACTACCGTCCTTGGACTTAAGGAAACAAGCCGCGTAGCTCTCATCCAGCCTCGGACACCTAGCTGAAACACCCTGGTGATGTAGCAGCCTAAAGATTGCCGTGTGAACAAGTGCAGGGAGGGAGGGAGGGACGCTGTGAAGACGAGCTGGAAAAGAGGGTTTGGGCCTTGGGAGCTGACTACTTAAAGGTAAGCTAAACCCCACCCTCACTAATGCAACATTGTTGCAACCTTCACAGCAGCACACTCCTAAGGGCCTTAATTATTATGGTCGTTCTGGGCTATGCTGCCCTCCACTGTCTTAATTAATTAAATGCCCTATCCTCCTGGCTTGCTGGAAAACCTTAATAACTGGAGCCATAAAACTGGCTCAACACATAACTATGTACAAATAATAACTGGAGCCATAGAACTGACTCAACAACTTAACTATGTACAACTATAACTCTTAAATAACTTTGTATAAAACTGTAATACTTAAATAACCACGCAGACACAGATATATGGGAAAAGACCCGAAGGTCGCATTTATTGTAGAACGTGAGAACCGGCTGGACTCAACGGGGCCAGCTAAAACATGTGGCGGCAATCTAGCTAGGAGTAGGGACCCCCTGCTAGGAGAATGGACCGCGCCCGTGAATGCCCACACAAGCGGAGCTCAGCTGCCGCAGAAGCTTAGGGAGTTCTCGGCATCTTAGAATGGGAGGGACCCCAGGCGCGCGCCTGCAGAGATCACCCTCCCCTGGGCAGCCGTCACTCTACCTCTGATGGCAAACCGGGGCGCGGACCAACCGCCACAAGAGATAGCCCAACAGGCTCACCTCTTGCCGCCACACCTATAGATGATTAAGTATAGCACGCCTCAAATTACAGAGGAACAGGTCAATGCCCCTCTCAGAGAGGTGCACCCCGTCCCTTCTGTAGAGGCACCTCTCAGCCGTTGATATGTTCCCATGTTCCACAACAAACCCACCTGACTGCCCTAAGAAAATCCTCACTTCTCTGTTAATTTTCTTGCGGACCTGAAAAGCCGCGCGATGAGACTGCATATGGCGCCATTCTATTCTGGGGATGATGTTAGACCACCCTATCCTGACTTGGGGAATCCATGCCTGAATCGTGCGCAGATCCGACTGAATAACTGCACTGAGCTGTTTGCATGGTAGGAGCCCCATATCATTTCCACCTGCGTGAATGATAAGTACATGGGGTTTCTCCCACCTGCGCAAAGCCCCTTGCAGCAACTCAGGCAGAGCCTGCCACGTAAGCCCCCTGCGCCCTAACCACCTAACAGTGACTCGGGAAGAGGGGAACCCCAGCTGACGCCCATCAGGTCTCGCGATCGCTCGAAGCTCCGCCCAGTGGATGTACGAATGCCCCGTAATCCATACTCTCAGTGGACCGCTCCTTGGTCCTAAGAAAAGAAACAGAGGTTATCCCTTGCATCTGCAAAACATAATCATTTCTAAACAGTCAAAGGCCTAACGTATAAAAGATACCTTTGCGACCTCCATCTCCCCAGAGCTCTAATATGGTCAGCCGACCATCCTAAACTAGCGGCAGTGGTGGCCGCGCCCACCCTAAAGGAATGGGGAGCAATCACCCTGGGATCAAGACCTGCCTTTGATGCTGCCCAGGCCAACACCTTCCTAAACTGGAATCTAGTCAACGGGGAACCGTCCTCGTGAACTAGAAATTGCGAGAAACCCTCAGGACGCACGTCCATATAGGCTTTAACCAGTCTGACCGGGCAGCAAACAGCTTCAACATGGGATGGCAAAGCCAACCAGGCACCTCTCCCTTCCTGGTCAGTTTTGGATCTGGGAAGAAAGACCAAGATAGACGACCCGTCGTCTCTAACATGAGGCAGCAAAAGGCCGCCCGTCTTATTCTTAGAGGGCGGGACAATTTCCCCTACCCTAAGAGCCCCGTGAAAAGCCAACCCAAAGGCGGCTGAGAATAGGGCAGTTTCATAGGCGGATGAACAGACCGCCGGCAAAACTCGGCACAACGTTACCAGACGCTCCATGGTAACTGGTTCCCTGAAATCCCTGACCCTGGGGGCCATACGCCCCCAGCCCCGAAGTACCTGCCTAACCAGGAAGGTCTTCGAGGCGTCAACAAGCCCATACAACTTGCAGAAAAAGGACACTGCCGCCAGGCGTGAACCCATCGCAGTCTTCGAAACACCATTACCTTTAAGTTCGGTAATCCATTCAAGCAAGCCCCACTGGTCCCCGTCACAGGAGGGACGACACCTGAAGTCACAAAAGGCGATCCACTCCGTCCAGTATTTCACATACGTAGCCCAGGTAGACGGAGCGAGGGAAGCCCGCACCATCGCAATCAAGGGGCCCCATCCAGCGCCACCTGCCATAAGTAAGTGGGACAGGACAATCCGTTAGTGTCCGCATCGGGCACCAAAGCATAAAATGCTTCCCATTGAAAACGGGAGAGCGCATCAGCAATTCTATTCTGGACGCCCGGGACATGCTTAGCACGGAACACAATATTCAGGTGCAGACACCTCAGCACCAACAGTCTCAAATACCGCACAACCGGAGGGGAACTAGATGATAATCTGTTAACAGCATAAACAACGCTCATGTTATCTGTCCAGAAAACCACCTCACGGTCGCGAAGCTGATTGCCCCAAATGTCAAGAGCAACCAGTATGGGAAACAGTTCGAGAAGGCATAGGTTCCTGACCAAGCCTCTCTCTATCCACGCGGCGGGCCATGGGCCCGCGCTCCATTGCCCGGCCAAGAAAGCCCCGTACCCGTGGGACCCAGCCGCATCAGTGAACAACTGGATCGCTGCGTTAGAAGGAACAACCTCCCGCCACAGACAGATCCCGTTAAAGTGGAGAAGAAAATCTTCCCAGACCTTAAGATCTTCCACCATCTCAGCAGACACCCGGAACCTCCGGGTCTGCGATCTTTTTCCGCACAGCTGCCTCTCGAGCCTGCGAAGGAATATTCTTCCCATGGGAATGATCCTGCCGGCAAAGTTCAGCAAACCCAATAGGATTTGAAGATCCTTCACGGAGCTATACAGCTCTGCTCTCATAGCGCGTACTGACTCCAACATGCGCTGAACTTTTTCATGTGGCAGACGGCACTGCTCTGCCACCGAATCAACTTCAATGCCCAAAAAAAGTAAGGCACGTGCAAGGACCCTGGGACTTGTCTTCCGCCAGAGGAACTCCCATTCTATCCATTAGAAACCTAGTGACTTTCATCAGGAAAGCACACTCAGATGATCCTGTCCGCCCAACCAGCAGAAAATCATCCAAATAGTGTGCCAGGCCGTCGAATCCGGCCACCTCCGCAATGGCCCAGTGCAAGAAGCAGCTGAAAGCCTCGAAGTAGGCACACGAAATTGAGCACCCCATGGGCAAGCATTTGTCCACGTAGTACTGCCCCTCAAAATAGCACCCCATAAGCCTAAAAGAGGAGGGGTGAATGGGCAGGAGCCGAAAGGCGGACTCTATATCCAGTTTAGCCATCAGAGCCCCGGCCCCTGCCCTGCGAACTAGCCCCAATGCCTCATCAAATGATTGGTAAGAAACTGAGCTCAGTTCAGGGGGGATGGCGTCATTCACCGAACGACCCTTCGGGAAGGACAGATGTTGGATGAGCCGAAATTTACCCGGCTCCTTTTTTGGAACCACCCCCAAGGGTGATACCACCAGCCCTGGCAGGGGAATATCTTCAAATGGGCCTGCCATACGACCCAACCCAATCTCTTTGTTCAGTTTATCCCGCAAAACCCCGGGAAACTGATACGCGGATTTCAGGTTCCTGCGTGACAAGGAACCCTCCACGTGCGATCCGACTGGGATAACAAATCCCGACCGCAGACCGCCTCTAAGCAGCAAGGCGGCCTCCTCGAATGGGTATAGCAGCAGCCACTTCTCAATTACGGCCACCTTCAGAGGTGTGGCCGCCCTTTCCAACAGTGAAAGGTTTGGAGCCAGCTGCTGGTCTCTCTTGGGGACGACCCGCGTCCTGGGTTCTGGTACACTCGGACCCCGAGTGGCCGCCACCACAGGTTCTGCACGCGTGCCGAAATGCGCATGCCGCTCCCCTGGTACAAGATTTGTCCTGGAAGCGCCAGCACACCCCTGTGGCCCGCCGTCGAGAGCGCTGCGAGGCCTTAACGCCCCCTGATGCTCCGACTACTGCAGCAGGCGCCGCCTGTTTTTCAGGACCCAATTGCGCCCACAGACGCGAATCAACGTCACCGAAAGTAAGAAGAGGGTTCCCAACCATCTTCCTACGGAAAGCAGCGTCGTAATCCCGCCAAGCTCCATCCCTGTACTTCTCGTACACTGTTTCAATGGAATCCTGATATTTCAGGATGTTTAAGGCTTGATCGGGAAATGTAGAGATATAACAGGACGCATAAACCCTAAAGCACTTGCGCCATTCCTCATAGGAATCAGGGCGTTTAAATTTTTTCGGGCCCGTGCCATCATCCGCCATTTCTTTCTGGCGATAAGCTTCCGCAGAAAGCTCAAACATGTGCACGTACCTCCCACCCTGAATGCGCCGCACCATCTTAGATTTGAGATGCTCATGAAGGCTAAACGCAGGCCATGTGTCAGTGTCCCCATGTATAGCTGCCCTGCGCCTGTTCCCCATAAGTGGGCTAACTAAGTCTGTTGACGCAGGAGGTGTCAACATAGGAACAGTGGGCTCCATGCGGGATGAACCAGGGGGGAGGGGAAGACCCATAGCCTTCCTTTCTTCCACTAACCATTTCACCATCCTATACATTCTTTTTTGCCCTTTCGCTTCCAACCCCAGGGATCTATCACTCTCTGAACCTGAATCATCCGAGGATGAACTTAAAACACTACGTTCAAAAGTAATAGCGCGCTTACCAGCTCCCAAGAGGCGTTGCACCGGGACAGGACCAGAAGAGGTGGATGGCTGTTCCTGAGACTGTGGCTCCCTTTCCACGGCACTGGGGGTGGACTGGAGTGGCTGTAATGCAGTTCTGGGTTCCATAATGATCTGTGGAGACAAATGTGAAAGAGGAGTACCCAGGGAAGGGGACGAAGGCCCACCAACCACATTACCCCGGGACCCTAGGGGACTGGGGCTCCTGTGATCACTGCCACACTCTTCAATACCATCATCAACCATATCAGCCATACGCACATTCATCACTGCATTAGCAAACTGTACTTGTCTATTCTGTTCATTCGCAGCCTGCGTGCCCTGACAAAGACTGGGCGTGATAACTGGGCCTTTCTTTGCTGAAGCCCTAGTGACAACACCTGGCGGAGCCCCGCTGAGGGCCACACCCGCGGGCGCCGCCCGCGCACCCTGTCGGGCGTTACGTTTGCTGCGTGACGCAGTACTACGTCGTCTGCTAGGCCGCGATGTATTCGCGGGCCTACGCTTGCCCCCAGGCTGCGTGATTGCGGCCTGAGGCCCTGCGACTTGTTGCGCAGTAGGCATATTCCCCGTCAGGCCTGCGGCCTGCTCATTAATGCCTGTTTCCCTAATCTGGGCCCTTCTGGGCGAACGTGCCCTTGTTCCTTGCCCCTCAGAAACCACTTGCCCCTCAGACACACTAGTTGCCCCGATCGGAGCACCGTCAAGTGCTAACATACCCCCGGTCAGGCTTGCGGCCTGCTCATGAGATCCCTCATGCAACCTTCTACCCCTTTCAATGGCCGCCAAATCAGTGTCCCTTCGCGGGCGCTGAGTAATTGAGCCTCGCTGCGCACCCCCCGCGGGCGTCGCCCCCCCCCGGGGTACCCCTCTCTTACCTGCGTACCCCGGCGGAGAAGACGATGCTGCCCGCTTGCCTCTTGTGTCCGGAATGGCGTTTCCGGACGTGACGTCACCGGAAGTGACGTCACCGGAAACGGCCAAACCGGAAGAGACGGGCTCTGAAGGGGCCATGGAGGACCGCGTGGACGCCGGCGCGCAAACTGAAGCCGGGAGGCCTCCCTGGGATGCCGGCCCCCCGCCGGAAAGCACCGCTGCCAAGGATTGGAGCAGCGCTACCGCCGTGGAGACCGCCTCCCCGGTAAGAACGACCGGAGCAGATACGGCCTCCCCCCCGACCAGAACAGGGCCCTGTTCCCCTACCACAACCTCCTCTGCTATTTGGGGACCCACCTCTACTGAAAGGGGGATTAAAGGAGGGGAGGGAGAGACAACTCTAACTTCGGGATACAGGCTAGGCCCCGGGGGACGACTCACCGTGCGAGGGGGGGAAGGCTGCACCACATCTTCTCCAGAGTCAAACTCATCGATCATCAGCTCATCTAATTCCGACATCTTCTTCCACAGGACTCCTGACAGATGATCCTGACGCTGTGAAGACGAGCTGGAAAAGAGGGTTTGGGCCTTGGGAGCTGACTACTTAAAGGTAAGCTAAACCCCACCCTCACTAATGCAACATTGTTGCAACCTTCACAGCAGCACACTCCTAAGGGCCTTAATTATTATGGTCGTTCTGGGCTATGCTGCCCTCCACTGTCTTACTAACACATGCACTTTCATAAGCACAAAAACACAAACACATACTAACACATGCACTTTCATAAGCACAAAAACACAAATACATACTCACACATGCACTTTCATAAGCACAAAAAACACAAACACATACTAACACATACACTTTCATAAGCACAAAAACACAAACACATACTAACACATACACTTTCATAAGCACAAAAACACAAACACATACTAACACGTGCACTTTCATAAGCAGAAAAAACACAAACAGATACTAACACATGCACTTTCATAAGCACAAAAACACAAACACATACTAACACGTGCACTTTCATAAGCACAAAAAACACAAACACATACTAACACATGCACTTTCATAAGCACAAAAACACAAACACATACTAACACATGCACTTTCATAAGCACAAAATACACAAAGACATACTCACACATGCACTTTCATAAGCACAAAAACACAAACACATACTAACACATGCACTTTCATAAGCACAAAAACACAAACACATACTAACACATGCACTTTCATAAGCACAAAAAACACAAACACATACTCACACATGTACTTTCATAAGCACAAAAAACACAAACACATACTAACACATACACTTTTGTAAGCACAAAAACACAAACACATACTAACACATGCACTTTCATAAGCACAAAAAACACAAACACATACTAACACATGCACTTTCAAAAGCACAAAAAACACAAACACATACTAACACATGCACTTTCATAAGCACAAAAAACACAAACACATACTAACACATGCACTTTCATAAGCACAAAAAACACAAACACATACTAACACATGCACTTTCATAAGCACAAAAAACACAAACACATACTAACACATGCACTTTCATAAGCACAAAATACACAAACACATACTAACACATACACTTTTATAAGCACAAAAACACAAGCACATACTAACACATGCACTTTCATAAGCACAAAAAAACACATACTAACACATACATTTTCATAAGCACAAACACACAAACACATACTAACACATGCACTTTCATAAGCACAAAAATACAAACACATACTCACACATGCACTTTCATAAGCACAAAAAACACAAACAAATACTAACACATACACTTTCATAAGCACAAAAACACAAACACATACTAACACATGCACTTTAATAAGCACAAAAACACAAACACATACACACACATGCACTTTCATAAGCACAAAAACATTCAAACACATGCATTTTCAATATTTAAACACATGCACTTTCATAAGCACAAAAACACAAACACATACTCACACATGCACTTTCATAAGCACAATAAACACAAACACATACATTTTCATAAGCACAAACACACAAACACATACTAACACATGCACTTTCATAAGCACAAAAAAACACAAACACATACTAACACATGCACCTTCATAAGCACAAAAATACAAACACATACTAACACATAGACTTTCATAAGCACAAAAACACAAACACATACTAACACATGCACTTTCATAAGCACAAAAACACAAACACATACTAACACATGCACTTTCATAAGCACAAAAACACAAATACATACTCACACATGCACTTTCATAAGCACAAAAAACACAAACACATACTAACACATACACTTTCATAAGCACAAAAACACAAACACATACTAACACATACACTTTCATAAGCACAAAAACACAAACACATACTAACACGTGCACTTTCATAAGCAGAAAAAACACATACTAACACATGCACTTTCATAAGCACAAAAACACAAACACATACTAACACGTGCACTTTCATAAGCACAAAAAACACAAACACATACTAACACATGCACTTTCATAAGCACAAAAACACAAACACATACTAACACATGCACTTTCATAAGCACAAAATACACAAACACATACTCACACATGCACTTTCATAAGCACAAAAAACACAAACACATACTAACAAATACACTTTCATAAGCACAAAAACACAAACACATACTAACACATGCACTTTCATAAGCACAAAAACACAAACACATACTAACACATGCACTTTCATAAGCACAAAAAACACAAACACATACTCACACATGTACTTTCATAAGCACAAAAAACACAAACACATACTAACACATACACTTTTGTAAGCACAAAAACAGAAACACATACTAACACATGCACTTTCATAAGCACAAAAAACACAAACACATACTAACACATGCACTTTCAAAAGCACAAAAAACACAAACACATACTAACACATGCACTTTCATAAGCACAAAAAACACAAACACATACTAACACATGCACTTTCATAAGCACAAAAAACACAAACACATACTAACACATGCACTTTCATAAGCACAAAATACACAAACACATACTAACACATACACTTTTATAAGCACAAAAACACAAGCACATACTAACACATGCACTTTCATAAGCACAAAAAACACAAACACATACTAACACATGCACTTTCATAAGCACAAAAAACACAAACACATACTCACACATGCACTTTCATAAGCACAAAAAAAACACATACTAACACATACACTTTCATAAGCACAAACACACAAACACATACTAACACATGCACTTTCATAAGCACAAAAATACAAACACATACTAACACATAGACTTTCATAAGCACAAAAACACAAACACATACTAACACATGCACTTTCATAAGCACAAAAACACAAACACATACTAACACATGCACTTTCATAAGCACAAAAACACAAACACATACTAACACATGCACTTTCATAAGCACAAAAAACACAAACACATACTCACACATGCACTTTCATAAGCACAAAAACACATACTCACACATGCACTTTCATAAGCACAAAAAACACAAACACATACTAACACATACACTTTCATAAGCACAAAAACACAAACACATACTAACACATACACTTTCATAAGCACAAAAACACAAACACATACTAACACATGCACTTTAATAAGCACAAAAACACAAACACATACACACACATGCACTTTCATAAGCACAAAAACATTCAAACACATGCACTTTCAATATTTAAACACATGCACTTTCATAAGCACAAAAACACAAACACATACTCACACATGCACTTTCATAAGCACAATAAACACAAACACATACATTTTCATAAGCACAAACACACAAACACATACTAACACATGCACTTTCATAAGCACAAAAAAACACAAACATATACTAACACATGCACCTTCATAAGCACAAAAATACAAACACATACTAACACATAGACTTTCATAAGCACAAAAACACAAACACATACTAACACATGCACTTTCATAAGCACAAAAACACAAACACATACTAACACATGCACTTTCATAAGCACAAAAACACAAATACATACTAACACATGCACTTTCATAAGCACAAAAAACACAAACACATACTAACACATGCACTTTCATAAGCACAAAAACACAAACACATACTAACACATACACTTTCATAAGCACAAAAACACAAACACATACTAACACGTGCACTTTCATAAGCAGAAAAAACACATACTAACACATGCACTTTCATAAGCACAAAAACACAAACACATACTAACACGTGCACTTTCATAAGCACAAAAAACACAAACACATACTAACACATGCACTTTCATAAGCACAAAAACACAAAAACATACTAACACATGCACTTTCATAAGCACAAAATACACAAACACATACTCACACATGCACTTTCATAAGCACAAAAAACACAAACACATACTAACAAATACACTTTCATAAGCACAAAAACACAAACACATACTAACACATGCACTTTCATAAGCACAAAAACACAAACACATACTAACACATGCACTTTCATAAGCACAAAAAACACAAACACATACTCACACATGTACTTTCATAAGCACAAAAAACACAAACACATACTAACACATACACTTTTGTAAGCACAAAAACACAAAAACATACTAACACATGCACTTTCATAAGCACAAAAAACACAAACACATACTAACACATGCACTTTCATAAGCACAAAAAACACAAACACATACTAACACATGCACTTTCATAAGCACAAAAAACACAAAAACATACTAACATATGCACTTTCATAAGCACAAAAAACACAAACACATGCTAACACATGCACTTTCATAAGCACAAAATACACAAACACATACTAACACATACACTTTTATAAGCACAAAAACACAAGCACATACTAACACATGCACTTTCATAAGCACAAAAAACACAAACACATACTAACACATGCACTTTCATAAGCACAAAAAACACAAACACATACTAACACATGCACTTTCATAAGCACAAAAAACACAAACACATACTAACACATGCACTTTCATAAGCACAAAAACACAAGCACATACTAACACATGCACTTTCATAAGCACAAAAAACACAAACACATACTCACACATGCACTTTCATAAGCACAAAAAAAAACCACATACTAACACATACATTTTCATAAGCACAAACACACAAACACATACTAACACATGCACCTTCATAAGCACAAAAATACAAACACATACTAACACATAGACTTTCATAAGCACAAAAACACAAACACATACTAACACATGCACTTTCATAAGCACAAAAACACAAACACATACTAACACATGCACTTTCATAAGCACAAAAAACACAAACACATACTAACACATGCACTTTCATAAGCACAAAAAACACAAACACATACTCACACATGCACTTTCATAAGCACAAAAACACAAACACATACTCACACATGCACTTTCATAAGCACAAAAACACAAACACATACTAACACATGCACTTTCATAAGCACAAAAAACACAAACACATACTCACACATGCACTTTCATAAGCACAAAAACACAAACACATACTCACACATGCACTTTCATAAGCACAAAAAACACAAACACATACTAACACATGCACTTTCATAAGCACAAAAACACAAACACATACTAACACATGCACTTTCGTAAGCACAAAAACACAAACACATACTAACACATGCACTTTCATAAGCACAAAAAACACAAACACATACTAACACATGCACTTTCATAAGCACAAAAACACAAACACATACTAACACATGCACTTTCATAAGCACAAAAAACACAAACACATACTAACACATGCACTTTCATAAGCACAAAATACACAAACACATACTAACACATACACTTTTATAAGCACAAAAACACAAGCACATACTAACACATGCACTTTCATAAGCACAAAAAACACAAACACATACTAACACATGCACTTTCATAAGCACAAAAAACACAAACACATACTCACACATGCACTTTCATAAGCACAAAAAAAACACATACTAACACATACACTTTCATAAGCACAAACACACAAACACATACTAACACATGCACTTTCATAAGCACAAAAATACAAACACATACTAACACATAGACTTTCATAAGCACAAAAACACAAACACATACTAACACATGCACTTTCATAAGCACAAAAACACAAACACATACTAACACATGCACTTTCATAAGCACAAAAACACAAACACATACTAACACATGCACTTTCATAAGCACAAAAAACACAAACACATACTCACACATGCACTTTCATAAGCACAAAAACACATACTCACACATGCACTTTCATAAGCACAAAAAACACAAACACATACTAACACATACACTTTCATAAGCACAAAAACACAAACACATACTAACACATACACTTTCATAAGCACAAAAACACAAACACATACTAACACATGCACTTTAATAAGCACAAAAACACAAACACATACACACACATGCACTTTCATAAGCACAAAAACATTCAAACACATGCACTTTCAATATTTAAACACATGCACTTTCATAAGCACAAAAACACAAACACATACTCACACATGCACTTTCATAAGCACAATAAACACAAACACATACATTTTCATAAGCACAAACACACAAACACATACTAACACATGCACTTTCATAAGCACAAAAAAACACAAACATATACTAACACATGCACCTTCATAAGCACAAAAATACAAACACATACTAACACATAGACTTTCATAAGCACAAAAACACAAACACATACTAACACATGCACTTTCATAAGCACAAAAACACAAACACATACTAACACATGCACTTTCATAAGCACAAAAACACAAATACATACTCACACATGCACTTTCATAAGCACAAAAAACACAAACACATACTAACACATACACTTTCATAAGCACAAAAACACAAACACATACTAACACATACACTTTCATAAGCACAAAAACACAAACACATACTAACACGTGCACTTTCATAAGCAGAAAAAACACATACTAACACATGCACTTTCATAAGCACAAAAACACAAACACATACTAACACGTGCACTTTCATAAGCACAAAAAACACAAACACATACTAACACATGCACTTTCATAAGCACAAAAACACAAAAACATACTAACACATGCACTTTCATAAGCACAAAATACACAAACACATACTCACACATGCACTTTCATAAGCACAAAAAACACAAACACATACTAACAAATACACTTTCATAAGCACAAAAACACAAACACATACTAACACATGCACTTTCATAAGCACAAAAACACAAACACATACTAACACATGCACTTTCATAAGCACAAAAAACACAAACACATACTCACACATGTACTTTCATAAGCACAAAAAACACAAACACATACTAACACATACACTTTTGTAAGCACAAAAACACAAAAACATACTAACACATGCACTTTCATAAGCACAAAAAACACAAACACATACTAACACATGCACTTTCAAAAGCACAAAAAACACAAACACATACTAACACATGCACTTTCATAAGCACAAAAAACACAAAAACATACTAACATATGCACTTTCATAAGCACAAAAAACACAAACACATGCTAACACATGCACTTTCATAAGCACAAAATACACAAACACATACTAACACATACACTTTTATAAGCACAAAAACACAAGCACATACTAACACATGCACTTTCATAAGCACAAAAAACACAAACACATACTAACACATGCACTTTCATAAGCACAAAAAACACAAACACATACTAACACATGCACTTTCATAAGCACAAAAAACACAAACACATACTAACACATGCACTTTCATAAGCACAAAAACACAAGCACATACTAACACATGCACTTTCATAAGCACAAAAAACACAAACACATACTCACACATGCACTTTCATAAGCACAAAAAAAAACCACATACTAACACATACATTTTCATAAGCACAAACACACAAACACATACTAACACATGCACCTTCATAAGCACAAAAATACAAACACATACTAACACATAGACTTTCATAAGCACAAAAACACAAACACATACTAACACATGCACTTTCATAAGCACAAAAACACAAACACATACTAACACATGCACTTTCATAAGCACAAAAAACACAAACACATACTAACACATGCACTTTCATAAGCACAAAAAACACAAACACATACTCACACATGCACTTTCATAAGCACAAAAACACAAACACATACTCACACATGCACTTTCATAAGCACAAAAACACAAACACATACTAACACATGCACTTTCATAAGCACAAAAAACACAAACACATACTCACACATGCACTTTCATAAGCACAAAAACACAAACACATACTCACACATGCACTTTCATAAGCACAAAAAACACAAACACATACTAACACATGCACTTTCATAAGCACAAAAACACAAACACATACTAACACATGCACTTTCGTAAGCACAAAAACACAAACACATACTAACACATGCACTTTCATAAGCACAAAAAACACAAACACATACTAACACATGCACTTTCATAAGCACAAAAACACAAACACATACTAACACATGCACTTTCATAAGCACAACAACACAAACACATACTAAAACATGCACTTTCATAAGCACAAAAAACACAAACACATACTAACGCATGCACTTTCATAAGCACAAAAAACACAAACACATACTAACACATGCACTTTCATAAGCACAACAACACAAACACATACTAAAACATGCACTTTCATAAGCACAAAAAACACAAACACATACTAACGCATGCACTTTCATAAGCACAACAACACAAACACATACTAAAACATGCACTTTCATAAGCACAAAAAACACAAACACATACTAACGCATGCACTTTCATAAGCACAAAAAACACAAACACATACTCACACATGCACTTTCATAAGCACAAAAACACAAACACATACTCACACATGCACTTTCATAAGCACAAAAAACACAAACACATACTAACACATGCACTTTCATAAGCACAAAAACACAAACACATACTAACACATGCACTTTCGTAAGCACAAAAACACAAACACA
The DNA here is from genome assembly GCF_027579735.1 of Bombina bombina. Taxonomy (NCBI): domain Eukaryota; kingdom Metazoa; phylum Chordata; class Amphibia; order Anura; family Bombinatoridae; genus Bombina; species Bombina bombina. The sequence goes on along the minus strand of NC_069503.1, from coordinate 1,146,755,791 downwards.
TACTAACACATGCACTTTCATAAGCACAAAAAACACAAACACATACTAACACATGCACTTTCATAAGCACAAAAACACAAACACATACTAACACATGCACTTTCATAAGCACAACAACACAAACACATACTAAAACATGCACTTTCATAAGCACAAAAAACACAAACACATACTAACGCATGCACTTTCATAAGCACAAAAACACAAACACATACTAACATGTGCACTTTCATAAGCACACAAACACATACTAACACGTGCACTTTCATAAGCACAAAAAACACAAACACATACTAACACGTGCACTTTCATAAGCACAAAAACACAAACACATACTAACATGTGCACTTTCATAAGCACACAAACACATACTAACACGTGCACTTTCATAAGCAGAAAAACACAAACACATACTAACACGTGCACTTTCATAAGCAGTGAGCACAAAAACACAAACACATACTAACACATGCACTTTCATAAGCACAAAAACATACTCACACGTGCACTTTCATAAATACACATGCACACACATATTAACAGTGTACTGTAAATGCTATCACTGAAAACATAGCAAGAAAGTCTATGGCAGCACGGATTGAGCTGACTTGTATAAATGCATAACCCATATGGAACCCATAACTTTTACTTTAGCAAAAATGGTTCAATTTATTGATGTTCCATTCAAAGTTATGTCCTTTATGTGCAGAAAATAAATCTAACATTAAATAAATATTAGCTAAATAATAAAGCTGTTTTCCTTGCTAAGATGGGACTATCAGTGCTGTATACAAACTGTCAGTATTAGTGAATTACTCCCTCTGTAGTAGTTATAATCTGCTTCACATTATGTGCAGTTGGTGACAATAAATGTAAATTATTGCATTGTCCCCAGATATACTGTATAATACTGTGTGTAACTGCAAAGGAACTTGCAGAGTTGTGAAAAAAGGAAGTAACTTCACTTTATAGTCCTATCCTTATACATAATAACGCGAATATCCCAGCTTATCACTAGAGGGCGCCGTTGCAAGTGAGCTCAATCACTCTGCTGCCGTAGACTTTCTTGCTATGTTTACTCGCTGATAACAGAGGCTATAAAAGGTAGAGGCGCGCGCCGCGCATCTCAGAGAGAGTCAGACAAACTGAGGGAAGGGATGATGGCTGAGTGGTGTGATGCGCGTTTGTAATGATGGTTGCTAATTCTGTTTAGGGAAGGGTCTTATCTATAGGGTCCCTGATGCAAGCTAAATATATCCGGGGAGTTGTATTTAGTGTATGGTCCTGCTTGACATAATGCAGCAGCGCTCCCTTGTTGCGTTTCTTAGATTGAAAGGGTGCGAGCTGCACGTTACCGAGACTAGCTGCCAGTCGTGACAGAAAACAACAGGGAGGGGAGCAAATAAAACCGTACAGGAGGGGACAACAGTATCACAATAGGTTTTACTGTCAGTAGCATTGGTCATGGTCAGTAGTTTATCTAGAAATCTGCTTATTTACCATCTGTTTCCTGCATAATGTAGTGACTGGAGTCAAGCTATCAGCCAGTTTAAAAATCCAAGTCAAGCTATCAGACACTGTTTTGGAGCTATCAGACAGGTTTAAAACAGTAGTCAAGCTATCAGACACTTATTTGTTAGCACTTTCTTAAGACTATTAAAGGCTGTACCATACATATATGCTAACAAGAAATGTTTTAATGAATACCACAAGCATTTTTGTTGTAAATGTCACTCAAATGTAAAAAAAAAAGTCATATTCCAGCATTTCTCTAAGCGTTAAAAACAAAATTCCCCACTGTGCCACTACATTTTCACCACAGCTAGTTCAAACAATGACCCCACTAAGATATCACAAAGTATGGAAACTTTTTAGTGTGGAATTTTAAAAATATAGGGCCCCAAACTTCCCTAAAATTGCAAAAATCATCACTTTCAAGCAATTTCACTTAGGGATAAAAGCAAAATCTCCCATTGTGCCACTACATTTTCACCACAGCTAGCTCACACAATGACCCCTTTACGATATCATAAATTTTGGAGAGTTTTTACTGTGGAATTTTAAAAATATTGGGCCCCAAATGTCCCTCGAATTGCATAAATTGGCCCTTTTCAGCAAATTCACTTAGGAATAAAAAAGAAATCTCCCATTGTTCCACTAAAATTTCACCACAGCTAGCTCACACAATGACCCCTCTACGATATCACAAAGTTTGGAGACTTTTTACTGTGGAATTTTAAAAATATTGGGCCCCAAATGTCCCTCAAATTGCATAAATTGGCCCTTTTCAGCAAATTCACTTAGGAATAAAAAAGAAATCTCCCATTGTTCCACTAAAATTTCACCACAGCTAGCTCACACAATGACCACTCTACGGTATCATTAAGTTTGGACCATTTTTACTGTGGAATTTTAAAAATATTGGGCCCCAAATGTCCCTTGAATTTCATAAATCGGCCCTTTTAAGCAAATTCACTAAGGAATAAAAAAGAAATCTCCCATTGTTCCACTAAAAGTTCACCACAGCTAGCTCACACAATGACCCTCTACGATATCACAAAGTTTGGAGACTTTTTACTGTGGAATTTTAAAAATATTGGGCCCCATATGTCCCTCGAATTGCATAAATAGGCCCTTTTCAGCAAATTAACTTAGGAATAAAAAAGAAATCTCCCATTGTTCCACTAAAATTTCACCACAGCTAGCTCACACAATGACCCCTCTATGGTATCACTAAGTTTGGACCATTTTTACTGTGGAATTTTAAAAATATAGGGCCCCAAATGTCCCTTGAATTTCATAAATCGGCCCTTTTCAGCAAATTCACTTAGGAATAAAAAAGAAATCTCCCATTGTTCCACTACAATTTCACCACAGCTAGCTCACACAATGACCCCTCTACGGTATCACTAAGTTTGGACTATTTTTACTGTGGAATTTTAAAAATATTGGGCCCCAAATGTCCCTCAAATTGCAAAAATAGTCACTTTCCAAAAATTTCACTTTGGGATAAAAAATAAATCTCCCATTGTTCCACTAAAATTTTACCACAGCTAGCTCACACAATGACCCCTCTACGGTATCACTAAGATTGGACCATTTTTACTGTGGAATTTTAAAAATATTGGGCCCCAAATGTCCCTTAAATTTCATAAATTGGCCCTTTTCAGCAAATTCACTTAGGAATAAAAAAGAAATCTCCCATTGTTCCACTACAGTTTCACCACAGCTAGCTCACACAATGACCCCTCTACAATATCACACATTTTGGAGAGTTTTTACTGTGGAATTTTAAAAATATAGGGCCCCAAATGTGCGTTGAATTTCATAAATCGGCCCTTTTCAGCAAATTCACTTAGGAATAAAAAAGAAATCTCCCATTGTTCCACTAAAATTTCACCACAGCTAGCTCACACAATGACCCCTCTATGGTATCACTAAGTTTGGACTATTTTTACTGTGGAATTTTAAAAATATTGGGCCCCAAATGTCCCTCAAATTGCAAAAATAGTCACTTTCCAAAAATTTCACTTAGGGATAAAAAAGAAATCTCCCATTGTTCCACTAAAATTTCACCACAGCTAGCTCACACAATGACCCCTCTACAGTATCACTAAGTTTGGACCATTTTTACTGTGGAATTTTAAAAATATTGGGCCCCAAATGTCCCTTGAATTTCATAAATCGGCCCTTTTCAGCAAATTCACTTAGGAATAAAAAAGAAATCTCCCATTGTTCCACTAAAATTTCACCACAACTAGCTCACACAATGGGCAAGATTTATCAAGCTCCGAAAAAATGCGCAAAAAAAGTCGCGGAAATTTTCGTAGCTATTCGCAATTTCCGAAATCCAATTATTCGCCAATATTTATTAATATTGTTGAGACAAATTTCGTGAAAAAGTTTTTTGCGATGACAAGCGAATGACTAGTATAGTTTCTTGGAGAATACGATGATTTTCACTTTATTTATCACTCGGAAGTAATTATCATGACTTTTACTTCCGGGAATAGTTTCATTGTTATTATTGTTATTGTCCTATTAAAATAAAAGAAATTAAACACGTGATTGTTTATTCTTGTTATTTCTTATTTATGATTAAAGTTCTTTTTATTCTGCCCCTTTTTTGGCGCTTCTGCACACTGTAAAGTTGCCCTCATTTGGTCGCTAAAACTATCTTCTTTTCATTGTTCTTTTTCATAATATATATTTTTATTTATTTTTTTGGTGCAATATATTTACAGAGATTTATATATATATATCGTATTTATTAATATATCAATATTTTTCTACTCCAATTTTTTTTTTTATTTGTATATTTATAATTTTTAATCCAAAAAATAATTGATATATTTTTTTATATATTAAATTATTTATTTATTTATTATGTCTGCTGCTGGCCTACAGGAAAACGCATCAACTGCCAGCAAAACAAAAGGTGGTCGAAATATACATTTTAGCCTATCTCAAAACAATGTTCTTGTAGACAAAATTTTAAATCACTATGATGTCCTGCTAGGCTGTAGAAGCAGGCAGACACCTATGGCACGTAAAAGGCAGATATGGCAAGATATAAGCCAGGAGGTATCTGCACAGGGTATAAACCCCAAAAATGTAAATAATTGTAAAAAACGTTTTTCGGATATAAAAAGAATAATTAAAATGAAATTATGCAAAGAAAAACGTTCAGCAAGAGGTACAGGAGGTGGTCCAGGATATACTGCTGATCTAATGGAGTATGAGAAGAAAGTTCTTAATTTGATGGGGCCTGAGGTTGTGGAGGGAATTGAAGTGCAAGGAGACACAGACGATTATGCAGGTAAACTATTATTATTATTATATTTATATTGCTAATGAAGTATTTAAATCCTAATTGAAATTGATAAATGTTTTCATTCTCCTCACTCATTACTGGTGATTGATTTCAAATACAATTTTTTTCCTTATATTAATATTTAATTTTGTTTTCTTTGAAACTTTTGTTGAAAAGCACATTCGATGTTCAATCTGTTTTTCACTTTTTGTTTGTAATGGAAGTAACTTAAATAATGCATTAATATATTTCCAATTTTGTGCACCCTTTTTTTTTTTAGGATCCCCACCTACACAATCAGATGCTCATGCATTAACAGAGATTGCCGCTTGCAGCAGCGTCCTGCAAGAAGTTGGTAGGTATTTGTGCCTATATTGTCCCTCAAGAGTGTGCTATATGTATTTTGCCTTTATAATTTTTTTAATTTTTTTTTATTTATTTTTTAAAGAAGAGAATCATAATGAACAGAATATTGAAGGAGAGGAAACTTTGCTCCTTTTTGAAGGTAAAGCTACATTTTTTTTTGTGTGCAAATCATATTAAAACATTATAAGACATTTTTTTTTGTAGATTCAGATACAGCATGAAATTATAAGCAACTTACAATTTCACTACATTTTTCATATTTTATTAATTATATTGCTATCTATATTTTATAAGATGGAATGTAAATCTTAGCATCCATCCCATTTTAGGATCAGCACCATGGTTAGTGCTTGTTTATTGGAACCACTGACCATGGTGCTGAAACTAAAATATGATGGATGCTTTAAGAATTGCATTCCAGCTTATAACATACAGATAGCAATAGAATTAACAAAAGCTGACAATTGTATTGAAATTGTAATTTGCTTATATCCAGCAATTACAAAATTTGAATGTAATTGTTGTGGAATATTATACTTTAAAGATGCTGATACATGTGTATTCTGCCCTTTTAAAATCTCATCAATATTAAATTTAATTTTCATATTTTCATTTAAAGATGATAGTAATCTATAATAGGTGGCATTGTAAAAATGAAATTATTGTTTATCTTTATTATAGATGATTCAGAAAATGTTGAATACGTTCTGAATTTACAACCAATACAGGAGACATCTCCTGTACATTCCTCAAGTACAAATGTAGAAGTACCAGAAGAAGAAATTGGAGATGTACACGAAGATATCCAACAAGAAGCACAAGCACCAACTGAAGAGGCAATATCAGTAAATTTGGTTAACATTCTGCAATTAGCCACAAATTTTCAGAATGAACAAAGGGCTTTTTTTCAACAGATGAGTGACCTGCAAAGTGAACGCTTGGAAATTGACAGGCAGAGTTTACTTGCACGTCAAGAGACAAATAGGTTGCTTGCATTACTAGTGAATATTTTACAAACAAGAATTGAGAATCATTGATTTTTTTTTTGGGTGGGTTTTCTTAAAATGTTTTTTTTGTTTTTTTAAACAGTTAATGTATAAATTTTGGTTATGATTTATAACATATCATATGTTAAATTAAAAACTATTAATGCCGTTTGAATGTATTTCTCTATTATTAATCTTTACCTTTTTTAAAAAATAACAGACACATATATTATAATATATTAATTTTTAATAGAAACTAAACCAAAAATGCAAATATAATTGAAACATAGAAAGTTAAATTTTCAGGGTTTTTTTTTTTTTTTTTTTTTTTTTTTTTTTTTTTTAATACATTTGATCCGTTATGGCTCTTCTAAAATTTTGGATGCTTCTTGTTATGCTATGCATCATTACTTCTAACCGATCAAATTCGGCGATTATGGTCTCTCTTGAGATGAGTCCAAGTTCTTCTTCCACAACCTCTTTTAAAGATAAAAAAATTTATTAAAAAAATTGTTAGTAAGATTTAACATTCATTTTGTCCAATTTTTATAAACTGAAGTTTATAATATATATTAATGTGACAATCAACATTACATGCTTCATATAGAACTGAGAATTGGAATACACTTTATAATTTACTCCAATTATCTAAGTTTGTATATTGACAATATCAGTAAATTAGAAAGATGTTTCAAATTTTAGGCTGTATCCAAATGCGTTTTGTATAAAGAACATTTCCACGAACATCCTACAATGTATAAATATTTGTTAATAAATATATATATATATGTATGTATAAATTTTTTTTAATATATATATATATATTTATAAAAACAAAATAATAATTATGGCTAAAAACAAAAGTAAATAATTTGTACTTACGTGTACCAATGTTTCTTGTGGAAGTAGAATCTTCGGCTTCAACATCATCTAGGAATAAAACAAATTAATGAAACGGATTACCATATTCAAATAAAGATGCTTATAGAAAAGCAAAATCATTATATTACAAATACCAAAACCAACCTTCAAAACACACAGAATCGGAGTCCGAAGAATGTTCTACTGTTATTTTTGGTCTTTGGATAGGTAGAACAAAATCTGGCTCTTCCGTTCTAATTTCTACTGCTGCTTCTATAACCAAAAAAAAATATATCTATATAATATAGGCATTTTCTGTTTTTCAAAAGCTGTTATGCGCAGTAGAGACCTGTAATCGTTGCTAGTGCTGATCGGGTGTGAGGGTGGTGTGAGGTTGGCGTTTCCGGGTGTGAGAGAGCTGAAAATACATAGCGAGTAGAGATAGGGAGAGAGACAGCAAAAGAGAGAGGGGATAAAGGGGAGAGAGAAATCAAGAGAGAGGGGGGAGAGAGACAGCAAAAGAGAGGGGGGAGAAAGGGGAGAGAGAAATCAAGAGAGAGGGGGGATAGAGACAGCAAAAGAGAGGGGGGAGAAAGGGGAGAGAGAAATCAAGAGAGAGGGGGGAGAGAGACAGCAAAAGAGAGGGGGGAGAAAGGGGAGAGAGAAATCAAGAGAGAGGGGGGAGAGAGACAGCAAAAGAGAGGGGGGAGAAAGGCGAGAGAGAAATCAAGAGAGAGGGGGGATAGAGACAGAAAAAGAGAGGGGGGAGAAAGGCGAGAGAGAAATCAAGAGAGAGGGGGGATAGAGACAGCAAAAGAGAGGGGGGAGAAAGGGGAGAGAGAGAGCAGAAGAACGGGAGAGAGAGACATCAAAAGAGAGGGAGATAGAGAGAGAGCATTGTACATTAACTTTATTACCTATTTATCTTTGTTGTAATTTTAATAAATCTGTGGACATTATTTCACGGGTATTATACAAATAAAATGTAAGTGAAACACTTTTGGTTATATATGAGTAATCAATTACTGAGTGTCTAAAAAAGTGTAACAAAATTTACCATACCTTCTGTATTTTCTTCGAAAGGTTTTTCAATTACAGTAATCTGTCTATTTTCAAGTGTGACTGTGGGCATCGGTGGTGATCCGGAAGTTTCATCACTAACAACCTCCATAGTCCTCAGATATTTAGGGCATCTTTTGTTTGTTTTTTCTCTCCTGTCTGATCCAATAAACAAAAATATATATATATAAAATTAAGATTTCCTTTTGTTAAAAACAATTATATAGTGCACAATAGCGTTATTGCTAGATGACATTCTTTTTACTTGTGCCCCAAGAATGTATCCAGGCGCATAATAACAGGCATTCCATGATACCTTTTTGGGGCGCAAGCAAAAAAGAAAAAGTCATGTGCCAATCATTGCGCACTGTATAATTATCTTTCATTTTCGAGAACACAAATTAGCAATATTTGATGAAAGTGCATTGTTTTTGGACCCTTTCTTGGGGCATAGTAACAGTATACGATACCTTTGTTGGGGCACAAGAAAAAAATGAAAAGTCATGTGGCAATCGTTATTGCGCACTATATAATTATAACTTTCAGTAGCAAGAACCATAATGTTTATAAATTTTCTTTTAAAGTTGCAACAGTTTTTTTGGAAACTTTCAAGGGGCATAATAACAGGCGTTCCACGATACCTTTTTGGGGCGCAAGCAAAAAGATAAAGTCATGTGGCACAAACGCTATTGCGTTATTGCGCACTCTATAAGTATAACTCATTTTCATTTTTGAATAATGTATATAAATATTTTTTACAAAGTTGAAACATTTTTTTTGGGATCCTTTCTTGGGGCATAATAAAAACATTTCTTGATAGTGTAAACTAAAATAACAAATTTAATCAAATATAATAGAATTTAACATATACCTTGATTCAAATATATATTTAATTCTTAGTGGACGGAAAATAATTTATCCTTATATTATACTTACATTCTCTAAGAAATCTTATAATCGATCGTTTTAAATCTTTGTCCCTTCGGCTTAGGTCCGAAAAGCGCTTAAGACAGTCGCGCTGGGTCCGTCTAAACCCAGCGACTCTGCGGACTCTACGGGTCATTTCGGACAAAATTATATTTCGCTGGTCTTGAATGACCCCATATACGCCCCCAATTCTTTTTGGGAAATATTTCCTCATGAAAGCAGTAATAATAATCAGCTCTCCAAGAGTGAATTTGGGCTTCCTGGCAAAAGGCATTTTACACTCTGATCCAAAAATAGGAAAACATGCGCTTTTATTGGCTCATGTTTTTTTTGGTTGTTTTTATAGTCTATAATTTAGACATTTAATGTACTTTTGAAAAATTATGGATACTTAAATAAATATTTTTGCATCATTGTTATTAGTATTAATGTTGCTTATGGCTTTTAATAATAATGTTTAACTGAGGGATTTTTTTTTTTCAATTATTATGTTTATTTTATAAATATGTTTATGTAAGACAAAGCACTAAAGAGACAAGAATGCTCTTTTCCTCCATCATAAAAGGATGCTCTTCTCCTACACTGTCTATGAATTTTTTTTTTGCCATAAATTATTAGACATATTATTGTTGATTTTAAAGGGACAGACAAAACATGAATGTTTGTTGTTTAACAATGGTAGCTAATCCATATATAACACATTCAACAATTTTGAAGTTTTTGTGTTTGTACATTTGTATATAATGGACCTTTAATATAACAGTATTGGTTACACCATTTTTTTAAAGGGACATCATATAAAAAAATGTTTAAACAATTGAATATGATGCAGCATAACTTTAAGATATTTGATGTTAAGATGTACTTAAAGGGACAATGTACCCAAAAAATTTCTTTTGTGATTAACATTGAGCATGAACTTTAAATCAACTTTATAATTTACTCACATTATCAAATTTTATTCTTTCTCTTGGTATCTTTATTTGAAATGCAAGAATGTAAGTTTAAATGCCGGCCCATTTTTGGGCAACAAACTGGGTTGTCCTCGCTGATTGGTGGATAAATTCATCCACCAATAAAAAAGTGCTGTCATGACTACTGAAAACAAAAAAAAGCTTGGCTGACTTCTTTTTCAAATAAAGATAGCAAGAGAACAAAGAAAAAATGATAATAGGAGTAAAATAGAAAGTTGGTCATTTAGTTCAAGAAACAACACGTGCAACGTCTTTTTATATTTTCAATTTTTGAGTCACCAGCTCCGAATGAGCATGTGCAATAGTTCACAGCATATATGTAGATGCATTTGTGATTGGCTGATGGCTGTCACATGATACCTAAAAGAATTGTTTTTAATATTTTTTTTGGTTTATGAAAAGCACTATCTGAATCTTGAAAGTTTATTGCTTTTATGACTGTCCCTTTAATGGGTAATGATTTCCAGGCAACAATATACTGCCTTAAATAGTATATAAAGCGAACGTTAAAAATTGGATAGTAATAGCACATTCACTTAATATAGTATTTGAAACAGTATATTGTTGTCTGCAAAACATTAACCCATTAAAGGGACAGTCATAAAAGAAATAAACCTTCAAGATTCAGATAGGGGTTTTCGTTAAAAAAAAAAAAAAAATTATCAACAATTCAGGTTTGTTCTTTTGGTATTCTTTTCAAATTTTATTTTCTTCAAAAACTGATGATTGATAAAATGAAGGGTTAAAGGGACATTATTGTGAAAATTCAACTTTTAAGATCCATATAGGCAATCAAATATTATTCTAATTATTTGAAGATTGTAGCGGAAAACCAATTAATTTAACCATGATGCTTTTGTCCAAAAAATAACAAGATGACCAAAAAAAATATGTATTTAACGATTTTTTTTTAATGAACGATTAACAAAAAAATTAAATCGATAGGGCTTGAACTGGATTCATTCTTCTCTATTTTCTTTAAACCGCATTTGATTCCTTTAAAAAGAAAAAATATATATATAAATTTTAAAAGGGGAAAAGCACAGACTAATTAAAAAAGGTATTGGTTAAAACTAGAATAAAATATACTAACATGAGAAATATCTAGCAACAAGGCTATTCCGAACTTCGACTCCACCAGCGGTGGAATCTCTTGAAGCATCAAGATCTTCATTGTTTTCATTATTACTGAGGACAGTGACATCCACATCTCCATCTTGCAGCGCTATGTTGTGCAAAATGCAGCACACCAAAATGATATCTGATACCTTGCACGGGTCATATTGCAGCACTCCACCGGATCTATCTAGACACCTAAATCTAGTTTTTAATAAACCATAGGTGCGCTCAATGGCTGACCGAGTGCTCCGATGAGCATCATTATATTTTTTCTGAGCGTCGGTTCTTGGATTTGTGAATGGCGTCATGAGCCAGTGCCGACAAGGATATCCACTGTCTCCTAACAAAGAAAAAGATTGTAAATAAATTAGAAAACATTTACAATAAAATAAGAAAAAGTCAAAAATAAAATGTGAAATAGACTATCAAATAAAGGAATAATATACATACTGACCTAATAGCCATCCATCAGGCATCTCTGCCGACTCAAACATCCGATAAAGTGCCGACTGTTGAAGAATATAAAAGTCATGACATGACCCAGGAAAATTTGAGCGGACACTCATTATTTTGAGCTTTGCATCACAAACCATTTGTACATTTAAGGAATGGTTATGTTTCCGATTTCTAAACTGCTCCTCTTTGTGTTGCGGAGGTCTCAATTGGATGTGTGTACAATCAATAGCGCCTAAGACATTGGGCATACCGGAAACTTTAAAAAAATTAGTCTTCAAACTTTGCCAACCTTCAGCATTAGTAGGGAAATGAATAAATAATTTTAAATGCTTCAAAATAGCTTTGAGCACATGTGTCAGATGCCTTGAAAAAGAAGGTTGACTGAGGCCCACAACTATACTACTGACAGATTGGAAAGACCCAGTAGCCAAAAAATGGATAACTGCCAATAATTTTATCATTCCTGGAAGAGCATGTGTCCTTCCTGTCTTTGGGTCGATATCAGCCTCAATTAGATGATACAAATTAATTAGGGACTGTCTATTCAGTCGGAATCTTCTTTTTATTTCGTGGTCAGAAAGGGCTTCCAAACCAATTCTTAAACGAAAAATTCTTGGAACCCTTCTTCTTGTTTCTGGATCCGCATCTTGCTCTGCGACCTGTTGTGGGCGACTTCTGTTTCGAGAAACAGCAATAACCGCAAGAAAAAGGAAATTTTCCATTGCAAACAAGAACCAAAAACAACTACTTGCGCTTTTCCACTATCTCGCAACCTCAAAATTGGTGAATATAGAAAAAGTGAATATGACATGCGACAATTTTGATAAATACAAGATAATTGCGAGTAAAAAAGGGCGTGTATGAAAAGGGTATACATGTAATAGAAGTATTAGGCATTTCCAGACAATTGATTCTCAAAATTCGAAACTTGCGAGTGAACATAAGTCACTTTATTCGCATATCAGAGAAATAGAGACTATTCTGGCGCATCAACTTTAATAAATATGTCGATATAATGTTAACTTTCATTTTATGAGAAAAATATGAGAATTTTCATATTCGGCGCTTGATAAATCTTGCCCAATGACTCCTCTACGATATCACAAAGTTTGGAGACTTTTTACTGTGGAATTTTAAAAATATTGGGACCCATATGTCCCTCGAATTGCATAAATAGGCCCTTTTCAGCAAATTCACTTAGGAGTAAAAAAGAAATCTCCCATTGTTCCACCAAAATTTCACCACAGCTAGCTCACACATTGACCCCTCTACAGTATCACTAAGTTTGGACCATTTTTACTGTGGAATTTTTAAAATATTGGGCCCCAAATGTCCCTTGAATTTCATAAATCGGCCCTTTTCAGCAAATTCACTTAGGAATAAAAATGAAATTTCCCATTGTTCCACTAAAATTTCACCACAGCTAGCTCACACAATGACCCCTCTATGATATCACAAAGTTTGGAGACTTTTTACTATGGAATTTTAAAAATATTGGGACCTATATGTCCCTCGAATTGCATAAATAGGCCCTTTTCAGCAAATTCACTTAGGAATAAAAAAAGAAATCTCCCATTGTTCCACTAAAATTTCACCACAGCTAGCTCACACAATGACCCCTCTACGGTATCACTAAGTTTGGACCATTTTTACTGTGGAATTTTAAAAATATTGGGCCCCAAATGTCCCTTGAATTTCATAAATCGGCCCTTTTCAGCAAATTCACTTAGGAATAAAAAAGAAATCTCCCATTGTTCCACTAAAATTTCACCACAGCTAGCTCACACTATGACCCTCTACGATATCACAAAGTTTGGAGACTTTTTACTGTGGAATTTTAAAAATATTGGGCCCCATATGTCCCTCGAATTGCATAAATAGGCCCTTTTCAGCAAATTAACTTAGGAATAAAAAAGAAATCTCCCATTGTTCAACTAAAATTTCACCACAGCTAGCTCACACAATGACACCTCTATGGTATCACTAAGTTTGGACCATTTTTACTGTGGAATTTTAAAAATATAGGGCCCCAAATGTCCCTTGAATTTCATAAATCGGCCCTTTTCAGCAAATTCACTTAGGAATAAAAAAGAAATCTCCCATTGTTCCACTAAAATTGCACCACAGCTAGCTCACACAATGACCCCTCTACGGTATCACTAAGTTTGGACTATTTTTACTGTGGAATTTTAAAAATATTGGGCCCCAAATGTCCCTCAAATTGCAAAAATAGTCACTTTCAAAAAATTTCACTTTGGGATAAAATATAAATCTCCCATTGTTCCACTAAAATTTCACCACAGCTAGCTCACACAATGACCCCTCTACAGTATCACTAAGTTTGGACCATTTTTACTGTGGAATTTTAAAAATATTGGTCCCCAAATGTCCCTTGAATTTCATAAATCGGCCCATTTCAGCAAATTCACTTAGGAATAAAAAAGAAATCTCCCATTGTTCCACTAAAGTTTCACCACAGCTAGCTCACACAATGACCCCTCTACGATTTCACATATTTTGGAGATTTTTTACTGTGGAATTTTAAAAATATAGGGCCCCAAATGTGCCTTGAATTTCATAAATCGGCCCTTTTCAGCAAATTCACTTAGGAATAAAAAAGAAATCTCCCATTGTTCCACTAAAATTTCACCACAGCTAGCTCACACAATGACCCCTCTACGGTATCACTAAGTTTGGACTATTTTTACTGTGGAATTTTAAAAATATTGGGCCCCAAATGTCCCTCAAATTGCAAAAATAGTCACTTTCCAAAAATTTCACTTAGGGATAAAAAAGAAATCTCCCATTGTTCCACTAAAATTTCACCACAGCTAGCTCACACAATGACCCCTCTACGGTATCACTAAGTTTGGACCATTTTTACTGTGGAATTTTAAAAATATTGGGCCCCAAATGTCCCTTGAATTTCATAAATCGGCCCTTTTCAGCAAATTCACTTAGGAATAAAAAAAGAAATCTCCCATTGTTCCACTAAAATTTCACCACAACTAGCTCACACAATGACTCCTCTACGATATCACAAAGTTTGGAGACTTTTTACTGTGGAATTTTAAAAATATTGGGACCCATATGTCCCTCGAATTGCATAAATAGGCCCTTTTCAGCAAATTCACTTAGGAGTAAAAAAGAAATCTCCCATTGTTCCACCAAAATTTCACCACAGCTAGCTCACACATTGACCCCTCTACAGTATCACTAAGTTTGGACCATTTTTACTGTGGAATTTTTAAAATATTGGGCCCCAAATGTCCCTTGAATTTCATAAATCGGCCCTTTTCAGCAAATTCACTTAGGAATAAAAATGAAATTTCCCATTGTTCCACTAAAATTTCACCACAGCTAGCTCACACAATGACCCCTCTATGATATCACAAAGTTTGGAGACTTTTTACTATGGAATTTTAAAAATATTGGGACCTATATGTCCCTCGAATTGCATAAATAGGCCCTTTTCAGCAAATTCACTTAGGAATAAAAAAAGAAATCTCCCCATGTTCCACTAAAATTTCACCACAGCTAGCTCACACAATGACCCCTCTACGGTATCACTAAGTTTGGACCATTTTTACTGTGGAATTTTAAAAATATTGGGCCCCAAATGTCCCTTGAATTTCATAAATCGGCCCTTTTCAGCAAATTCACTTAGGAATAAAAAAGAAATCTCCCATTGTTCCACTAAAATTTCACCACAGCTAGCTCACACTATGACCCTCTACGATATCACAAAGTTTGGAGACTTTTTACTGTGGAATTTTAAAAATATTGGGCCCCATATGTCCCTCGAATTGCATAAATAGGCCCTTTTCAGCAAATTAACTTAGGAATAAAAAAGAAATCTCCCATTGTTCAACTAAAATTTCACCACAGCTAGCTCACACAATGACACCTCTATGGTATCACTAAGTTTGGACCATTTTTACTGTGGAATTTTAAAAATATAGGGCCCCAAATGTCCCTTGAATTTCATAAATCGGCCCTTTTCAGCAAATTCACTTAGGAATAAAAAAGAAATCTCCCATTGTTCCACTAAAATTGCACCACAGCTAGCTCACACAATGACCCCTCTACGGTATCACTAAGTTTGGACTATTTTTACTGTGGAATTTTAAAAATATTGGGCCCCAAATGTCCCTCAAATTGCAAAAATAGTCACTTTCAAAAAATTTCACTTTGGGATAAAATATAAATCTCCCATTGTTCCACTAAAATTTCACCACAGCTAGCTCACACATTGACCCCTCTACAGTATCACTAAGTTTGGACCATTTTTACTGTGGAATTTTAAAAATATTGGTCCCCAAATGTCCCTTGAATTTCATAAATCGGCCCATTTCAGCAAATTCACTTAGGAATAAAAAAGAAATCTCCCATTGTTCCACTAAAGTTTCACCACAGCTAGCTCACACAATGACCCCTCTACGATTTCACATATTTTGGAGATTTTTTACTGTGGAATTTTAAAAATATAGGGCCCCAAATGTGCCTTGAATTTCATAAATCGGCCCTTTTCAGCAAATTCACTTAGGAATAAAAAAGAAATCTCCCATTGTTCCACTAAAATTTCACCACAGCTAGCTCACACAATGACCCCTCTACGGTATCACTAAGTTTGGACTATTTTTACTGTGGAATTTTAAAAATATTGGGCACCAAATGTCCCTCAAATTGCAAAAATAGTCACTTTCCAAAAATTTCACTTTGGGATAAAAAAGAAATCTCCCATTGTTCCACTAAAATTTCCCCACAGCTAGCTCACACAATGACCCCTCTACGGTATCACTAAGTTTGGACCAATTTTACTGTGGAATTTTAAAAATATTGGGCCCCAAATGTCCCTTGAATTTCATAAATTGGCCCTTTTCTGCAAATTCACTTAGGAATAAAAAAGAAATCTCCCATTGTTCCACTAAAATTTCAACACAGCTAGCTCACACAATGACCCCTCTACGATATCACAAAGTTTGGAGACTTTTTATTGTGGAATTTTTAAAATATTGGGACCCATATGTCCCTCGAATTTCATAAATAGGCCCTTTTCAGCAAATTAATTTAGGAATAAAAAAGAAATCTCCCATTGTTCCACTAAAATTTCACCACAGCTAGCTCACACCATGACCCCTCTATGGTATCACTAAGTTTGGACCACTTTTACTGTGGAATTTTAAAAATATTGGGCCCCAAATGTCCTTTGAATTTCATAAATTGGCCCTTTTCAGCAAATTCACTTAGGAATAAAAAAGAAATCTCCCATTTTTCCACTAAAATTTCACCACAGCTAGCTCACACAATGACCTCTCTATGGTATCATTAAGTTTGGACCATTTTTACTGTGGAATTTTAAAAATATTGGGCCCCAAATGTCCCTTGAATTTCATAAATCGGCGCTTTTCAGCAAATTCACTTAGGAATAAAAATGAAATCTCCCATTGTTCCACTAAAATTTCACCACAGCTAGCTCACACAATGACCCCTCTATGATATCACAAAGTTTGGAGACTTTTTACTGTGGAATTTTAAAAATATTGGGACCCATATGTCCCTCGAATTGCATAAATAGGCCCTTTTCAGCAAATTAACTTAGGAATAAAAAAGAAATCTCCCATTGTTCCACTAAAATTTCACCACAACTTGCTCACACAATGACCCCTCTATGGTATCACTAAGTTTGGACCATTTTTACTGTGGAATTTTAAAAATATTGGGCCCAAATGTCCCTTGAATTTCATAAATCGGCCCTTTTCAGCAAAATCACTTAGGAATAAAAAAAGAAATCTCCCATTGTTCCACTAAAATTTCACCACAGCTAGCTCACATAATGACCCCTCTATGGTATCACTAAGTTTGGACCATTTTTACTGTGGAATTTTAAAAATATAGGGCCCCAAATGTCCCTTGAATTTCATAAATCGGCCCTTTTCAGCAAATTCACTTAGGAATAAAAAAGAAATCTCCCATTGTTCCACTAAAATTTCACCACAGCTAGCTCACACAATGACCCCTCTACAGTATCACTAAGTTTGGACCATTTTTACTGTGGAATTTTAAAAATATTGGTCCCCAAATGTCCCTTGAATTTCATAAATCGTCCCATTTCAGCAAATTCACTTAGGAATAAAAAAGAAATCTCCCATTGTTCCACTAAAGTTTCACCACACCTAGCTCACACAATGACCCCTCTACGATTTCACACATTTTGGAGATTTTTTACTGTGGAATTTTAAAAATATAGGGCCCCAAATGTGCCTTGAATTTCATAAATCGGCCCTTTTCAGCAAATTCACTTAGGAATAAAAAAGAAATCTCCCATTGTTCCACTAAAATTTCACCACAGCTAGCTCACACAATGACCCCTCTATGGTATCACTAAGTTTGGACTATTTTTACTGTGGAATTTTAAAAATATTGGGCACCAAATGTCCCTCAAATTGCAAAAATAGTCACTTTCCAAAAATTTCACTTTGGGATAAAAAAGAAATCTCCCATTGTTCCACTAAAATTTCACCACAGCTAGCTCACACAATGACCCCTCTACGGTATCACTAAGTTTGGACCATTTTTACTGTGGAATTTTAAAAATATTGGGCCCCAAATGTCCCTTGAATTTCATAAATAGGCCCTTTTCTGCAAATTCACTTAGGAATAAAAAAGAAATCTCCCATTGTTCCACTAAAATTTCAACACAGCTAGCTCACACAATGACCCCTCTACGATATCACAAAGTTTGGAGACTTTTTACTGTGGAATTTTTAAAATATTGGGACCCATATGTCCCTCTAATTGCATAAATAGGCCCTTTTCAGCAAATTAATTTAGGAATAAAAAAGAAATCTCCCATTGTTCCACTAAAATTTCACCACAGCTAGCTCACACCATGACCACTTTTACTGTGGAATTTTAAAAATATTGGGCCCCAAATGTCCTTTGAATTTCATAAATTGGCCCTTTTCAGCAAATTCACTTAGGAATAAAAAAGAAATCTCCCATTTTTCCACTAAAATTTCACCACAGCTAGCTCACACAATGACCACTCTATGGTATCATTAAGTTTGGACCATTTTTACTGTGGAATTTTAAAAATATTGGGCCCCAAATGTCCCTTGAATTTCATAAATCGGCGCTTTTCAGCAAATTCACTTAGGAATAAAAATGAAATCTCCCATTGTTCCACTAAAATTTCACCACAGCTAGCTCACACAATGACCCCTCTATGATATCACAAAGTGTGGAGACTTTTTACTGTGGAATTTTAAAAATATTGGGACCCATATGTCCCTCGAATTGCAAAAATAGGCCCTTTTCAGCAAATTAACTTAGGAATAAAAAAGAAATCTCCCATTGTTCCACTAAAATTTCACCACAACTTGCTCACACAATGACCCCTCTATGGTATCACTAAGTTTGGACCATTTTTACTGTGGAATTTTAAAAATATTGGGCCCCAAATGTCCCTTGAATTTCATAAATTGTCCCTTTTCTGCAAATTCACTTAGGAATAAAAAAGAAATCTCCCATTGTTCCACTAAAATTTCAACACAGCTAGCTCACACAATGACCCCTCTACGATATCACAAAGTTTGGAGACTTTTTACTGTGGAATTTTTAAAATATTGGGACCCATATGTCCCTCGAATTGCATAAATAGGCCCTTTTCAGCAAATTAATTTAGGAATAAAAAAGAAATCTCCCATTGTTCCACTAAAATTTCACCACAGCTAGCTCACACCATGACCACTTTTACTGTGGAATTTTAAATAATTGGGCCCCAAATGTCCTTTGAATTTCATAAATTGGCCCTTTTCAGCAAATTCACTTAGGAATAAAAAAGAAATCTCCCATTTTTCCACTAAAATTTCACCACAGCTAGCTCACACAATGACCACTCTATGGTATCATTAAGTTTGGACCATTTTTACTGTGGAATTTTAAAAATATTGGGCCCCAAATGTCCCTTGAATTTCATAAATCGGCGCTTTTCAGCAAATTCACTTAGGAATAAAAATGAAATCTCCCATTGTTCCACTAAAATTTCACCACAGCTAGCTCACACAATGACCCCTCTACGATATCAC
Source organism: Bombina bombina (assembly GCF_027579735.1). Taxonomy (NCBI): domain Eukaryota; kingdom Metazoa; phylum Chordata; class Amphibia; order Anura; family Bombinatoridae; genus Bombina; species Bombina bombina. Next base: position 1,146,736,140 of record NC_069503.1, on the reverse strand, counting down.
AAAGTTTGGAGACTTTTTACTGTGGAATTTTAAAAATATTGGGACCCATATGTCCCTCGAATTGCATAAATAGGCCCTTTTCAGCAAATTAACTTAGGAATAAAAAAGAAATCTCCCATTGTTCCACTAAAGTTTCACCACACCTAGCTCACACAATGACCCCTCTACGATTTCACACATTTTGGAGATTTTTTACTGTCGAATTTTAAAAATATAGGGCCCCAAATGTGCCTTGAATTTCATAAATCGGCCCTTTTCAGCAAATTCACTTAGGAATAAAAAAGAAATCTCCCATTGTTCCACTAAAATTTCACCACAGCTAGCTCACACAATGACCCCTCTATGGTATCACTAAGTTTGGACTATTTTTATTGTGGAATTTTAAAAATATTGGGCACCAAATGTCCCTCAAATTGCAAAAATAGTCACTTTCCAAAAATTTCACTTTGGGATAAAAAAGAAATCTCCCATTGTTCCACTAAAATTTCCCCACAGCTAGCTCACACAATGACCCCTCTACGGTATCACTAAGTTTGGACCATTTTTACTGTGGAATTTTAAAAATATTGGGCCCCAAATGTCCCTTGAATTTCATAAATTGGCCCTTTTCTGCAAATTCACTTAGGAATAAAAAAGAAATCTCCCATTGTTCCACTAAAATTTCAACACAGCTAGCTCACACAATGACCCCTCTACGATATCACAAAGTTTGGAGACTTTTTACTGTGGAATTTTTAAAATATTGGGACCCATATGTCCCTCGAATTGCATAAATAGGCCCTTTTCAGCAAATTAATTTAGGAATAAAAAAGAAATCTCCCATTGTTCCACTAAAATTTCACCACAGCTAGCTCACACCATGACCACTTTTACTGTGGAATTTTAAAAATATTGGGCCCCAAATGTCCTTTGAATTTCATAAATTGGCCCTTTTCAGCAAATTCACTTAGGAATAAAAAAAGAAATCTCCCATTGTTCCACTAAAATTTCACCACAGCTAGCTCACACAATGACCACTCTATGGTATCATTAAGTTTGGACCATTTTTACTGTGGAATTTTAAAAATATAGGGCCCCAAATGTCCCTTGAATTTCATAAATCGGCCCTTTTCAGCAAATTCACTTAGGAATAAAAAAGAAATCTCCCATTGTTCCACTAAAATTTCACCACAGCTAGCTCACACAATGACCCCTCTACAGTATCACTAAGTTTGGACCATTTTTACTGTGGAATTTTAAAAATATTGGTCCCCAAATGTCCCTTGAATTTCATAAATCGGCCCATTTCAGCAAATTCACTTAGGAATAAAAAAGAAATCTCCCATTGTTCCACTAAAGTTTCACCACACCTAGCTCACACAATGACCCCTCTACGATTTCACACATTTTGGAGATTTTTTACTGTGGAATTTTAAAAATATAGGGCCCCAAATGTGCCTTGAATTTCATAAATCGGCCCTTTTCAGCAAATTCACTTAGGAATAAAAAAGAAATCTCCCATTGTTCCACTAAAATTTCACCACAGCTAGCTCACACAATGACCCCTCTATGGTATCACTAAGTTTGGACTATTTTTACTGTGGAATTTTAAAAATATTGGGCACCAAATGTCCCTCAAATTGCAAAAATAGTCACTTTCCAAAAATTTCACTTTGGGATAAAAAAGAAATCTCCCATTGTTCCACTAAAATTTCCCCACAGCTAGCTCACACAATGACCCCTCTACGGTATCACTAAGTTTGGACCATTTTTACTGTGGAATTTTAAAAATATTGGGCCCCAAATGTCCCTTGAATTTCATAAATTGGCCCTTTTCTGCAAATTCACTTAGGAATAAAAAAGAAATCTCCCATTGTTCCACTAAAATTTCAACACAGCTAGCTCACACAATGACCCCTCTACGATATCACAAAGTTTGGAGACTTTTTACTGTGGAATTTTTAAAATATTGGGACCCATATGTCCCTCTAATTGCATAAATAGGCCCTTTTCAGCAAATTAATTTAGGAATAAAAAAGAAATCTCCCATTGTTCCACTAAAATTTCACCACAGCTAGCTCACACCATGACCACTTTTACTGTGGAATTTTAAAAATATTGGGCCCCAAATGTCCTTTGAATTTCATAAATTGTCCCTTTTCTGCAAATTCACTTAGGAATAAAAAAGAAATCTCCCATTGTTCCACTAAAATTTCAACACAGCTAGCTCACACAATGACCCCTCTACGATATCACAAAGTTTGGAGACTTTTTACTGTGGAATTTTTAAAATATTGGGACCCATATGTCCCTCGAATTGCATAAATAGGCCCTTTTCAGCAAATTAATTTAGGAATAAAAAAGAAATCTCCCATTGTTCCACTAAAATTTCACCACAGCTAGCTCACACCATGACCACTTTTACTGTGGAATTTTAAATAATTGGGCCCCAAATGTCCTTTGAATTTCATAAATTGGCCCTTTTCAGCAAATTCACTTAGGAATAAAAAAGAAATCTCCCATTTTTCCACTAAAATTTCACCACAGCTAGCTCACACAATGACCACTCTATGGTATCATTAAGTTTGGACCATTTTTACTGTGGAATTTTAAAAATATTGGGCCCCAAATGTCCCTTGAATTTCATAAATCGGCGCTTTTCAGCAAATTCACTTAGGAATAAAAATGAAATCTCCCATTGTTCCACTAAAATTTCACCACAGCTAGCTCACACAATGACCCCTCTACGATATCACAAAGTTTGGAGACTTTTTACTGTGGAATTTTAAAAATATTGGGACCCATATGTCCCTCGAATTGCATAAATAGGCCCTTTTCAGCAAATTAACTTAGGAATAAAAAAGAAATCTCCCATTGTTCCACTAAAGTTTCACCACACCTAGCTCACACAATGACCCCTCTACGATTTCACACATTTTGGAGATTTTTTACTGTGGAATTTTAAAAATATAGGGCCCCAAATGTGCCTTGAATTTCATAAATCGGCCCTTTTCAGCAAATTCACTTAGGAATAAAAAAGAAATCTCCCATTGTTCCACTAAAATTTCACCACAGCTAGCTCACACAATGACCCCTCTATGGTATCACTAAGTTTGGACTATTTTTATTGTGGAATTTTAAAAATATTGGGCACCAAATGTCCCTCAAATTGCAAAAATAGTCACTTTCCAAAAATTTCACTTTGGGATAAAAAAGAAATCTCCCATTGTTCCACTAAAATTTCCCCACAGCTAGCTCACACAATGACCCCTCTACGGTATCACTAAGATTGGACCATTTTTACTGTGGAATTTTAAAAATATTGGGCCCCAAATGTCCCTTGAATTTCATAAATTGGCCCTTTTCTGCAAATTCACTTAGGAATAAAAAAGAAATCTCCCATTGTTCCACTAAAATTTCAACACAGCTAGCTCACACAATGACCCCTCTACGATATCACAAAGTTTGGAGACTTTTTACTGTGGAATTTTTAAAATATTGGGACCCATATGTCCCTCGAATTGCATAAATAGGCCCTTTTCAGCAAATTAATTTAAGAATAAAAAAGAAATCTCCCATTGTTCCACTAAAATTTCACCACAGCTAGCTCACACCATGACCACTTTTACTGTGGAATTTTAAAAATATTGGGCCCCAAATGTCCTTTGAATTTCATAAATTGGCCCTTTTCAGCAAATTCACTTAGGAATAAAAAAAGAAATCTCCCATTGTTCCACTAAAATTTCACCACAGCTAGCTCACACAATGACCACTCTATGGTATCATTAAGTTTGGACCATTTTTACTGTGGAATTTTAAAAATATAGGGCCCCAAATGTCCCTTGAATTTCATAAATCGGCCCTTTTCAGCAAATTCACTTAGGAATAAAAAAGAAATCTCCCATTGTTCCACTAAAATTTCACCACAGCTAGCTCACACAATGACCCCTCTACAGTATCACTAAGTTTGGACCATTTTTACTGTGGAATTTTAAAAATATTGGTCCCCAAATGTCCCTTGAATTTCATAAATCGGCCCATTTCAGCAAATTCACTTAGGAATAAAAAAGAAATCTCCCATTGTTCCACTAAAGTTTCACCACACCTAGCTCACACAATGACCCCTCTACGATTTCACACATTTTGGAGATTTTTTACTGTGGAATTTTAAAAATATAGGGCCCCAAATGTGCCTTGAATTTCATAAATCGGCCCTTTTCAGCAAATTCACTTAGGAATAAAAAAGAAATCTCCCATTGTTCCACTAAAATTTCACCACAGCTAGCTCACACAATGACCCCTCTATGGTATCACTAAGTTTGGACTATTTTTACTGTGGAATTTTAAAAATATTGGGCACCAAATGTCCCTCAAATTGCAAAAATAGTCACTTTCCAAAAATTTCACTTTGGGATAAAAAAGAAATCTCCCATTGTTCCACTAAAATTTCCCCACAGCTAGCTCACACAATGACCCCTCTACGGTATCACTAAGTTTGGACCATTTTTACTGTGGAATTTTAAAAATATTGGGCCCCAAATGTCCCTTGAATTTCATAAATTGGCCCTTTTCTGCAAATTCACTTAGGAATAAAAAAGAAATCTCCCATTGTTCCACTAAAATTTCAACACAGCTAGCTCACACAATGACCCCTCTACGATATCACAAAGTTTGGAGACTTTTTACTGTGGAATTTTTAAAATATTGGGACCCATATGTCCCTCTAATTGCATAAATAGGCCCTTTTCAGCAAATTAATTTAGGAATAAAAAAGAAATCTCCCATTGTTCCACTAAAATTTCACCACAGCTAGGGACCATTTTTACTGTGGAATTTTAAAAATATTGGGCCCCAAACGTCCCTTGAATTTCATAAATCGGCCCTTTTCAGCAAATTCACTTAGGAATAAAAAAGAAATCTCCCATTTTTCCACTAAAATTTCACCACAGCTAGCTCACACAATGACCACTCTATGGTATCAATAAGTTTGGACCATTTTTACTGTGGAATTTTAAAAATATTGGGCCCCAAATGTCCCTTGAATTTCATAAATCGGCGCTTTTCAGCAAATTCACTTAGGAATAAAAATGAAATCTCCCATTGTTCCACTAAAATTTCACCACAGCTAGCTCACACAATGACCCCTCTATGATATCACAAAGTGTGGAGACTTTTTACTGTGGAATTTTAAAAATATTGGGACCCATATGTCCCTCGAATTGCATAAATAGGCCCTTTTCAGCAAATTAACTTAGGAATAAAAAAGAAATCTCCCATTGTTCCACTAAAATTTCACCACAACTTGCTCACACAATGACCCCTCTATGGTATCACTAAGTTTGGACCATTTTTACTGTGGAATTTTAAAAATATTGGGCCCAAATGTCCCTTGAATTTCATAAATCGGCCCTTTTCAGCAAAATCACTTAGGAATAAAAAAAGAAATCTCCCATTGTTCCACTAAAATTTCACCACAGCTAGCTCACATAATGACCCCTCTACGGTATCACTAAGTTTGGACCATTTTTACTGTGGAATTTTAAAAATATTGGGCCCCAAATGTCCCTTGAATTTCATAAATTGTCCCTTTTCTGCAAATTCACTTAGGAATAAAAAAGAAATCTCCCATTGTTCCACTAAAATTTCAACACAGCTAGCTCACACAATGACCCCTCTACGATATCACAAAGTTTGGAGACTTTTTACTGTGGAATTTTAAAAATATTGGGACCCATATGTCCCTCGAATTGCATAAATAGGCCCTTTTCAGCAAATTAATTTAGGAATAAAAAAGAAATCTCCCATTGTTCCACTAAAATTTCACCACAGCTAGCTCACACCATGACCACTTTTACTGTGGAATTTTAAATAATTGGGCCCCAAATGTCCTTTGAATTTCATAAATTGGCCCTTTTCAGCAAATTCACTTAGGAATAAAAAAGAAATCTCCCATTTTTCCACTAAAATTTCACCACAGCTAGCTCACACAATGACCACTCTATGGTATCATTAAGTTTGGACCATTTTTACTGTGGAATTTTAAAAATATTGGGCCCCAAATGTCCCTTGAATTTCATAAATCGGCGCTTTTCAGCAAATTCACTTAGGAATAAAAATGAAATCTCCCATTGTTCCACTAAAATTTCACCACAGCTAGCTCACACAATGACCCCTCTACGATATCACAAAGTTTGGAGACTTTTTACTGTGGAATTTTAAAAATATTGGGACCCATATGTCCCTCGAATTGCATAAATAGGCCCTTTTCAGCAAATTAACTTAGGAATAAAAAATAAATCTCCCATTGTTCCACTAAAGTTTCACCACACCTAGCTCACACAATGACCCCTCTACGATTTCACACATTTTGGAGATTTTTTACTGTGGAATTTTAAAAATATAGGGCCCCAAATGTGCCTTGAATTTCATAAATCGGCCCTTTTCAGCAAATTCACTTAGGAATAAAAAAGAAATCTCCCATTGTTCCACTAAAATTTCACCACAGCTAGCTCACACAATGACCCCTCTATGGTATCACTAAGTTTGGACTATTTTTATTGTGGAATTTTAAAAATATTGGGCACCAAATGTCCCTCAAATTGCAAAAATAGTCACTTTCCAAAAATTTCACTTTGGGATAAAAAAGAAATCTCCCATTGTTCCACTAAAATTTCCCCACAGCTAGCTCACACAATGACCCCTCTACGGTATCACTAAGTTTGGACCATTTTTACTGTGGAATTTTAAAAATATTGGGCCCCAAATGTCCCTTGAATTTCATAAATTGGCCCTTTTCTGCAAATTCACTTAGGAATAAAAAAGAAATCTCCCATTGTTCCACTAAAATTTCAACACAGCTAGCTCACACAATGACCCCTCTACGATATCACAAAGTTTGGAGACTTTTTACTGTGGAATTTTTAAAATATTGGGACCCATATGTCCCTCGAATTGCATAAATAGGCCCTTTTCAGCAAATTAATTTAAGAATAAAAAAGAAATCTCCCATTGTTCCACTAAAATTTCACCACAGCTAGCTCACACCATGACCACTTTTACTGTGGAATTTTAAAAATATTGGGCCCCAAATGTCCTTTGAATTTCATAAATTGGCCCTTTTCAGCAAATTCACTTAGGAATAAAAAAGAAATTTCCCATTGTTCCACTAAAATTTCACCACAGCTAGCTCACACAATGACCACTCTATGGTATCATTAAGTTTGGACCATTTTTACTGTGGAATTTTAAAAATATTGGGCCCCAAATGTCCCTTGAATTTCATAAATCGGCGCTTTTCAGCAAATTCACTTAGGAATAAAAATGAAATCTCCCATTGTTCCACTAAAATTTCACCACAGCTAGCTCACACAATGACCCCTCTATGATATCACAAAGTTTGGAGACTTTTTACTGTGGAATTTTAAAAATATTGGGACCCATATGTCCCTCGAATTGCATAAATAGGCCCTTTTCAGCAAATTAACTTAGGAATAAAAAAGAAATCTCCCATTGTTCCACTAAAATTTCACCACAACTTGCTCACACAATGACCCCTCTATGGTATCACTAAGTTTGGACCATTTTTACTGTGGAATTTTAAAAATATTGGGCCCAAATGTCCCTTGAATTTCATAAATCGGCCCTTTTCAGCAAAATCACTTAGGAATAAAAAAAGAAATCTCCCATTGTTCCACTAAAATTTCACCACAGCTAGCTCACATAATGACCCCTCTACGGTATCACTAAGTTTGGACCATTTTTACTGTGGAATTTTAAAAATATTGGGCCCCAAATGTCCCTTGAATTTCATAAATTGGCCCTTTTCTGCAAATTCACTTAGGAATAAAAAAGAAATCTCCCATTGTTCCACTAAAATTTCAACACAGCTAGCTCACACAATGACCCCTCTACGATATCACAAAGTTTGGAGACTTTTTACTGTGGAATTTTTAAAATATTGGGACCCATATGTCCCTCGAATTGCATAAATAGGCCCTTTTCAGCAAATTAATTTAGGAATAAAAAAGAAATCTCCCATTGTTCCACTAAAATTTCACCACAGCTAGCTCACACCATGACCACTTTTACTGTGGAATTTTAAAAATATTGGGCCCCAAATGTCCTTTGAATTTCATAAATTGGCCCTTTTCAGCAAATTCACTTAGGAATAAAAAAGAAATCTCCCATTTTTCCACTAAAATTTCACCACAGCTAGCTCACACAATGACCACTCTATGGTATCATTAAGTTTGGACCATTTTTACTGTGGAATTTTAAAAATATTGGGCCCCAAATGTCCCTTGAATTTCATAAATCGGCGCTTTTCAGCAAATTCACTTAGGAATAAAAATGAAATCTCCCATTGTTCCACTAAAATTTCACCACAGCTAGCTCACACAATGACCCCTCTACGATATCACAAAGTTTGGAGACTTTTTACTGTGGAATTTTAAAAATATTGGGACCCATATGTCCCTCGAATTGCATAAATAGGCCCTTTTCAGCAAATTAACTTAGGAATAAAAAAGAAATCTCCCATTGTTCCACTAAAATTTCACCACAACTTGCTCACACAATGACCCCTCTATGGTATCACTAAGTTTGGACCATTTTTACTGTGGAATTTTAAAAATATTGGGCCCAAATGTCCCTTGAATTTCATAAATCGGCCCTTTTCAGCAAAATCACTTAGGAATAAAAAAAGAAATCTCCCATTGTTCCACTAAAATTTCACCACAGCTAGCTCACATAATGACCCCTCTACGATATCACACATTTTGGAGAGTTTTTACTGTGGAATTTTAAAAATATAGGGCCCCAAATGTGCCTTGAATTTCATAAATCGGCCCTTTTCAGCAAATTCACTTTGGGATAAAAAAGAAATCTCCCATTGTTCCACTAAAATTTCACCACAGCTAGCTCACACAATGACCCCTCTACGGTATCACTAAGTTTGGACTATTTTTACTGTGGAATTTTAAAAATATTGGGCCCCAAATGTCCCTTGAATTTCATAAATTGGCCCTTTTCTGCAAATTCACTTAGGAATAAAAAAGAAATCTCCCATTGTTCCACTAAAATTTCAACACAGCTAGCTCACACAATGACCCCTCTACGATATCACAAAGTTTGGAGACTTTTTACTGTGGAATTTTTAAAATATTGGGACCCATATGTCCCTCGAATTGCATAAATAGGCCCTTTTCAGCAAATTAATTTAAGAATAAAAAAGAAATCTCCCATTGTTCCACTAAAATTTCACCACAGCTAGCTCACACCATGACCACTTTTACTGTGGAATTTTAAAAATATTGGGCCCCAAATGTCCTTTGAATTTCATAAATTGGCCCTTTTCAGCAAATTCACTTAGGAATAAAAAAGAAATCTCCCATTGTTCCACTAAAATTTCACCACAGCTAGCTCACACAATGACCACTCTATGGTATCATTAAGTTTGGACCATTTTTACTGTGGAATTTTAAAAATATAGGGCCCCAAATGTCCCTTGAATTTCATAAATCGGCCCTTTTCAGCAAATTCACTTAGGAATAAAAAAGAAATCTCCCATTGTTCCACTAAAATTTCACCACAGCTAGCTCACACAATGACCCCTCTACAGTATCACTAAGTTTGGACCATTTTTACTGTGGAATTTTAAAAATATTGGTCCCCAAATGTCCCTTGAATTTCATAAATCGTCCCATTTCAGCAAATTCACTTAGGAATAAAAAAGAAATCTCCCATTGTTCCACTAAAGTTTCACCACACCTAGCTCACACAATGACCCCTCTACGATTTCACACATTTTGGAGATTTTTTACTGTGGAATTTTAAAAATATAGGGCCCCAAATGTGCCTTGAATTTCATAAATCGGCCCTTTTCAGCAAATTCACTTAGGAATAAAAAGAAATCTCCCATTGTTCCACTAAAATTTCACCACAGCTAGCTCACACAATGACCCCTCTATGGTATCACTAAGTTTGGACTATTTTTACTGTGGAATTTTAAAAATATTGGGCACCAAATGTCCCTCAAATTGCAAAAATAGTCACTTTCCAAAAATTTCACTTTGGGATAAAAAAGAAATCTCCCATTGTTCCACTAAAATTTCAACACAGCTAGCTCACACAATGACCCCTCTACGATATCACAAAGTTTGGAGACTTTTTACTGTGGAATTTTTAAAATATTGGGACCCATATGTCCCTCTAATTGCATAAATAGGCCCTTTTCAGCAAATTAATTTAGGAATAAAAAAGAAATCTCCCATTGTTCCACTAAAATTTCACCACAGCTAGCTCACACCATGACCACTTTTACTGTGGAATTTTAAAAATATTGGGCCCCAAATGTCCTTTGAATTTCATAAATTGGCCCTTTTCAGCAAATTCACTTAGGAATAAAAAAGAAATCTCCCATTTTTCCACTAAAATTTCACCACAGCTAGCTCACACAATGACCACTCTATGGTATCATTAAGTTTGGACCATTTTTACTGTGGAATTTTAAAAATATTGGGCCCCAAATGTCCCTTGAATTTCATAAATCGGCGCTTTTCAGCAAATTCACTTAGGAATAAAAATGAAATCTCCCATTGTTCCACTAAAATTTCACCACAGCTAGCTCACACAATGACCCCTCTATGATATCACAAAGTGTGGAGACTTTTTACTGTGGAATTTTAAAAATATTGGGACCCATATGTCCCTCGAATTGCATAAATAGGCCCTTTTCAGCAAATTAACTTAGGAATAAAAAAGAAATCTCCCATTGTTCCACTAAAATTTCACCACAACTTGCTCACACAATGACCCCTCTATGGTATCACTAAGTTTGGACCATTTTTACTGTGGAATTTTAAAAATATTGGGCCCAAATGTCCCTTGAATTTCATAAATCGGCCCTTTTCAGCAAAATCACTTAGGAATAAAAAAAGAAATCTCCCATTGTTCCACTAAAATTTCACCACAGCTAGCTCACATAATGACCCCTCTACGGTATCACTAAGTTTGGACCATTTTTACTGTGGAATTTTAAAAATATTGGGCCCCAAATGTCCCTTGAATTTCATAAATTGTCCCTTTTCTGCAAATTCACTTAGGAATAAAAAAGAAATCTCCCATTGTTCCACTAAAATTTCAACACAGCTAGCTCACACAATGACCCCTCTACGATATCACAAAGTTTGGAGACTTTTTACTGTGGAATTTTTAAAATATTGGGACCCATATGTCCCTCGAATTGCATAAATAGGCCCTTTTCAGCAAATTAATTTAGGAATAAAAAAGAAATCTCCCATTGTTCCACTAAAATTTCACCACAGCTAGCTCACACCATGAGCACTTTTACTGTGGAATTTTAAATAATTGGGCCCCAAATGTCCTTTGAATTTCATAAATTGGCCCTTTTCAGCAAATTCACTTAGGAATAAAAAAGAAATCTCCCATTTTTCCACTAAAATTTCACCACAGCTAGCTCACACAATGACCACTCTATGGTATCATTAAGTTTGGACCATTTTTACTGTGGAATTTTAAAAATATTGGGCCCCAAATGTCCCTTGAATTTCATAAATCGGCGCTTTTCAGCAAATTCACTTAGGAATAAAAATGAAATCTCCCATTGTTCCACTAAAATTTCACCACAGCTAGCTCACACAATGACCCCTCTACGATATCACAAAGTTTGGAGACTTTTTACTGTGGAATTTTAAAAATATTGGGACCCATATGTCCCTCGAATTGCATAAATAGGCCCTTTTCAGCAAATTAACTTAGGAATAAAAAAGAAATCTCCCATTGTTCCACTAAAGTTTCACCACACCTAGCTCACACAATGACCCCTCTACGATTTCACACATTTTGGAGATTTTTTACTGTGGAATTTTAAAAATATAGGGCCCCAAATGTGCCTTGAATTTCATAAATCGGCCCTTTTCAGCAAATTCACTTAGGAATAAAAAAGAAATCTCCCATTGTTCCACTAAAATTTCACCACAGCTAGCTCACACAATGACCCCTCTATGGTATCACTAAGTTTGGACTATTTTTATTGTGGAATTTTAAAAATATTGGGCACCAAATGTCCCTCAAATTGCAAAAATAGTCACTTTCCAAAAATTTCACTTTGGGATAAAAAAGAAATCTCCCATTGTTCCACTAAAATTTCCCCACAGCTAGCTCACACAATGACCCCTCTACGGTATCACTAAGTTTGGACCATTTTTACTGTGGAATTTTAAAAATATTGGGCCCCAAATGTCCCTTGAATTTCATAAATTGGCCCTTTTCTGCAAATTCACTTAGGAATAAAAAAGAAATCTCCCATTGTTCCACTAAAATTTCAACACAGCTAGCTCACACAATGACCCCTCTACGATATCACAAAGTTTGGAGACTTTTTACTGTGGAATTTTTAAAATATTGGGACCCATATGTCCCTCGAATTGCATAAATAGGCCCTTTTCAGCAAATTAATTTAAGAATAAAAAAGAAATCTCCCATTGTTCCACTAAAATTTCACCACAGCTAGCTCACACCATGACCACTTTTACTGTGGAATTTTAAAAATATTGGGCCCCAAATGTCCTTTGAATTTCATAAATTGGCCCTTTTCAGCAAATTCACTTAGGAATAAAAAAGAAATTTCCCATTGTTCCACTAAAATTTCACCACAGCTAGCTCACACAATGACCACTCTATGGTATCATTAAGTTTGGACCATTTTTACTGTGGAATTTTAAAAATATTGGGCCCCAAATGTCCCTTGAATTTCATAAATCGGCGCTTTTCAGCAAATTCACTTAGGAATAAAAATGAAATCTCCCATTGTTCCACTAAAATTTCACCACAGCTAGCTCACACAATGACCCCTCTATGATATCACAAAGTTTGGAGACTTTTTACTGTGGAATTTTAAAAATATTGGGACCCATATGTCCCTCGAATTGCATAAATAGGCCCTTTTCAGCAAATTAACTTAGGAATAAAAAAGAAATCTCCCATTGTTCCACTAAAATTTCACCACAACTTGCTCACACAATGACCCCTCTATGGTATCACTAAGTTTGGACCATTTTTACTGTGGAATTTTAAAAATATTGGGCCCAAATGTCCCTTGAATTTCATAAATCGGCCCTTTTCAGCAAAATCACTTAGGAATAAAAAAAGAAATCTCCCATTGTTCCACTAAAATTTCACCACAGCTAGCTCACATAATGACCCCTCTACGGTATCACTAAGTTTGGACCATTTTTACTGTGGAATTTTAAAAATATTGGGCCCCAAATGTCCCTTGAATTTCATAAATTGGCCCTTTTCTGCAAATTCACTTAGGAATAAAAAAGAAATCTCCCATTGTTCCACTAAAATTTCAACACAGCTAGCTCACACAATGACCCCTCTACGATATCACAAAGTTTGGAGACTTTTTACTGTGGAATTTTTAAAATATTGGGACCCATATGTCCCTCGAATTGCATAAATAGGCCCTTTTCAGCAAATTAATTTAGGAATAAAAAAGAAATCTCCCATTGTTCCACTAAAATTTCACCACAGCTAGCTCACACCATGACCACTTTTACTGTGGAATTTTAAAAATATTGGGCCCCAAATGTCCTTTGAATTTCATAAATTGGCCCTTTTCAGCAAATTCACTTAGGAATAAAAAAGAAATCTCCCATTTTTCCACTAAAATTTCACCACAGCTAGCTCACACAATGACCACTCTATGGTATCATTAAGTTTGGACCATTTTTACTGTGGAATTTTAAAAATATTGGGCCCCAAATGTCCCTTGAATTTCATAAATCGGCGCTTTTCAGCAAATTCACTTAGGAATAAAAATGAAATCTCCCATTGTTCCACTAAAATTTCACCACAGCTAGCTCACACAATGACCCCTCTACGATATCACAAAGTTTGGAGACTTTTTACTGTGGAATTTTAAAAATATTGGGACCCATATGTCCCTCGAATTGCATAAATAGGCCCTTTTCAGCAAATTAACTTAGGAATAAAAAAGAAATCTCCCATTGTTCCACTAAAATTTCACCACAACTTGCTCACACAATGACCCCTCTATGGTATCACTAATTTTGGACCATTTTTACTGTGGAATTTTAAAAATATTGGGCCCAAATGTCCCTTGAATTTCATAAATCGGCCCTTTTCAGCAAAATCACTTAGGAATAAAAAAAGAAATCTCCCATTGTTCCACTAAAATTTCACCACAGCTAGCTCACATAATGACCCCTCTACGATATCACACATTTTGGAGAGTTTTTACTGTGGAATTTTAAAAATATAGGGCCCCAAATGTGCCTTGAATTTCATAAATCTGCCCTTTTCAGCAAATTCACTTTGGGATAAAAAAGAAATCTCCCATTGTTCCACTAAAATTTCACCACAGCTAGCTCACACAATGACCCCTCTACGGTATCACAAAGTTTGGACCATTTTAACTGTGGAATTTTAAAAATATTGGGCCCCAAATGTCCCTTGAATTTCATAAATCGGCCCTTTTTAGCAAATTCACTTAGGAATAAAAAAGAAATCTCCCATTCTTCCACTAAAATTTCACCACAGCTAGCTCACACAATGACCCCTCTACGATAACACAAAGTTTGGAGACTTTTTACTGTGGAATTTAAAAAATATTGGGCCCCAAATGTCCCTCGAATTGCATAAATTGGCCCTTTTCAGCAAATTCACTTAGAATAAAAAAGAAATCTCCCATTGTTCCACTAAAATTTCACCACAGCTAGGTCACACAATGACCACTCTATGGTATCATTAAGTTTGGACCATTTTTACTGTGGAATTTTAAAAATATTGGGCCCCAAATGTCCCTTGAATTTCATAAATCAGCCCTTTTCAGCAAATTCACTTAGGAAAAAAAATGAAATCTCCCATTGTTCCACTAAAATTTCACCACAGCTAGCTCACACAATGACCCCTCTATGATATCACAAAGTTTGGAGACTTTTTACTGTGGAATTTTAAAAATATTGGGACCCATATGTCCCTCGAATTGCATAAATAGGCCCTTTTCAGCAAATTAACTTAGGAATAAAAAAGAAATCTCTCATTGTTCCACTAAAATTTCACCACAACTTGCTCACACAATGACCCCTCTATGGTATCACTAAGTTTGGACCATTTTTACTGTGGAATTTTAAAAATATTGGGCCCAAATGTCCCTTGAATTTCATAAATCGGCCCTTTTCAGCAAAATCACTTAGGAATAAAAAAAGAAATCTCCCATTGTTCCACTAAAATTTCACCACAGCTAGCTCGCATAATGACCCCTCTACGATATCACACATTTTGGAGAGTTTTTACTGCAGAATTTTAAAAATATAGGGCCCCAAATGTGCCTTGAATTTCATAAATCGGACTTTTCAGCAAATTCACTTAGGAATAAAAAAGAAATCTCCCATTGTTCCACTAAAATTTCACCACAGCTAGCTCACACAATGACCCCTCTACGGTATCACTAAGTTTGGACCATTTTAACTGTGGAATTTTAAAAATATTGGGCCCCAAATGTCCCTTGAATTTCATAAATCGGCCCTTTTTAGCAAATTCACTTAGGAATAAAAAAGAAATCTCCCATTCTTCCACTAAAATTTCACCACAGCTAGCTCACACAATGACCCCTCTACGATAACACAAAGTTTGGAGACTTTTTACTGTGGAATTTAAAAAATATTGGGCCCCAAATGTCCCTCGAATTGCATAAATTGGCCCTTTTCAGCAAATTCACTTAGAATAAAAAAGAAATCTCCCATTGTGCCACTAAAATTTCACCACAGCTAGCTCACACAATGACCCCTCTACGGAATCACTAAGGCCTAGATTTAGAGTTGGGCGGTAGCCGTGAAAACCAGCGTTAGAGGCTCCTAACGCTGGTTTTGGGCTACCGCCGGTATTTAGAGTCAGTCATTAAAGGGTCTAACGCTCACTTTCCAGCCGTGACTTTTCCATACCGCAGATCCCCTTACGTCATTTGTGTATCCTATCTTTTCAATGGGATCTTTCTAACGCCGGTATTTATAGTCGTGGCTGAAGTGAGCGTTAGAAATCTGATGACAAAACTCCTGCCGCAGAAAAAAGTCAGTAGTTAAGAGCTTTCTGGGCTAACGCCGGTTTATAAAGCTCTTAACTACTGTGCTCTAAAGTACACTAACACCCATAAACTACCTATGTACCCCTAAACCGAGGTCCCCCCACATCGCCGCCACTCGATTCATTTTTTTTAACCCCTAATCTGTCGACCGCCACCTACGTTATACTTATGTACCCCTAATCTGCTGCCCCTAACACCGCCGACCCCTATATTATATTTATTAACCCCTAACCTGCCCCCCACAACGTCGCCGCCAGCTACCTACAATAATTAACCCCTAATCTGCCGAGCGGACCGCACCGCTACTATAATAAAGTTATTAACCCCTAATCCGCCTCACTCCCTCCTCAATAACCCTATAATAAATAGTATTAACCCCTAATCTGCCCTCCCTAACAATGCCGACACCTAACTTTAAGTATTAACCCCTAATCTGCCGACCGAATCTCGCCGCTACTGTAAAAAATGGATTAACCCCTAAAGCTAAGTCTAACCCTAACACTAACACCCCCCTAAGTTAAATATAATTTAAATCTAACAAAATAAATTAACTCTTATTAAATAAATTATTCCTATTTAAAGCTAAATACTTACCTGTAAATTAAACCCTAATATAGCTACAATATAAATTATAATTATATTATAGCTATTTTAGGATTTATATTTATTTTACAGGTAACTTTTTGTATTTATTTTAACCAGGTACAATAGCTATTAAATAGTTAAGAACTATTTAATAGCTAAAATAGTTAAAATAATTACAAAATTACCTGTAAAATAAATCCTAACCTAAGTTACAATTAAACCTAACACTACACTATCAATAAATTAATTAAATAAAATACCTACACTTATCTACAATTAAACCTTACACTACACTATCAATAAATTAATTAAATACAATATCTACAAATAAATACAATGAAATAAACTAACTAAAGTACAAAAAATTAAAAAGAACTAAGTTACAAAAAATAAAAAAATATTTACAAACATTAGAAAAATATTACAACAATTTTAAACTAATTACACCTACTCTAAGCCCCCTAATAAAATAACAAAGACCCCAAAATAAAAAAATGCCCTACCCTATTCTAAATTAAATAAGTTCAAAGCTCTTTTACCTTACCAGCCCTGAAAAGGGCCCTTTGCGGGGCATGCCCCAAAGAATTCAGCTCTTTTGCCTGTAAAAAAAACATACAATACCCCCCCCCAACATTACAACCCACCACCCACATACCCCTAATCTAACCCAAACCCCCCTTAAATAAACCTAACACTAAGCCCCTGAAGATCTCCCTACCTTGTCTTCACCTCACCGGGTCCCGATCTGTCCAGAAGAGCCTCCGATGTCTTGATCCAAGCCCAAGCGGGGGGCTGAAGAGTGACGTCCATCCTCGGGCTGAAGTCTGGATCCAAGCGGCGGCTGAAGAACTCCATCATCGGGCTGAAGTCGGAAGTCCATCATCGGGATGAAATCTTCTATTAAGCCGCATCTTCAATCTTCTTTCTTCCGGAGCGGAGCGAGCCATCTTCTTCCAAGCCGACGCGGAACATCTTCTTCAACCGACGCCTACTAGCCGAATGACGGTTCCTTTAAATGACATCATCCAAGATGGCGTCCCTCGAATTCCGATTGGCTGATAGGATTCTATCAGCCAATCGGAATTAAGGTAGGAATATTCTGATTGGCTGATGGAATCATCCAATCAGAATCAAGGTCTATCCGATTGGCTGATCCGATCAGCCAATCAGATTGAGCTCGCATTCTATTGGCTGTTCCGGTCAGGTGTCAGCGATAGTGGGGGCGGCAGATTAGGGGTTAATAAGTGTAAGGTTAGGGATGTTTAGACTCGGGGTACATGTTAGAGTGTTAGGTGCAGACGTAGGAAGTGTTTCCCCATAGGAAATAATGGGGCTGCGTTAAGAACTGAACGCTGCTTTTTTGCAGGTGTTAGGTTTTTTTTCAGCTCAAACAGCCCCATTGTTTCCTATGGGGGAATCGTGCACGAGCACGTTTTTTAAGCTGGCCGCGTCCGTAAGCACCGCTGGTATCTAGAGTTGCAGTGGCGTTAAATTATGCTCTATGCTCCCTTTTTGGAGCCTAACGCACTGAAAACCCTGCCATTATGTGAACTCTAAATACCAGCGGTATTTAAAAGGTGCGGGGAAAAAAAAGCATGCGTTAGCTACGCGGGTCGTTACCGACAAAACTCTAAATCACGGGTGTCAAACACAAGGCCCGCTGGCCGAATCCGGCCCACCAGACCTTGTCATGTGGCCCGTGTAGCCGCCGCCTTATTATTATTATGCATAGCAGAGTACACCTGCAGAGTACTGACTTGCTGCCTAGCCTGCCTGTGTGCCTCCTCACTGACTGTCACTGCCGCCTCCCGTCCCACTCCTCTCCCTCCCACAGTGTGCTGGCCCGGCCGCCCGGCATAGATAGCCTAATACTGCCTATTGATCATTATGGGGGGGAGGTCCGAGTGAGTGCACGCCGCGCCACGCATGCGTATTGTGATTGTGTCAGTGGAGGACTGGTGACCAGGCGCAGCTCACTTGTCTCACGTGACGTCACTCACTCTGAATGAGAGCGGGAGAAAGAAGAGGGATACAGCCATGGCCGCCTGACGTGACGTCTCCAGACTCCATCCACCGCGTCCGCTTGACAGGCAGCAGGCTGCAGGTAGCTCAGTCACGAGTGGAGTCAGACAACTAGTCCAGGTCCACAGTGTCGACCGTCAGTACAGCCAGGTAGGAGAATCTTGAATGGCCAGGCTGGGGATGGGGGGGCCAGGGTGGGCACTGTCTGTCTCTGCTGTCTGTCCACAGATTGATTGCTGGAAAATCTTGAATGGCCAGGCTGGGGATGGGGGAGGGGGGGCACTGTGTCACTGTCTGTCCACATATTGATGGGGGTCTCTGAACTTAAGGGAGGGGTCTGGCACTGGCGCCATCTATAATTTATTACTGACTACTCTACTCACTGATTAATTTTATAATAAACCACAACCAGAGGCCCATAATAAGCAGAAGCCAGCAGTTGTTAGCCCTAATGCATTGCTAAGCCTTCCCTAGCTCTGTAAATATCAATACCACCAGCATGATATAATATATATATATATAGTCCTATACAACCGGCCCTTTGAGGCCCTTTGAGGGTGACCAAACTGCTGATGTGGCCCCCGATGAATTTGAGTTTGACACCCCTGCTCTAAATCTAGGCGTAAGTTTGGACCATTTTTACTGTGGAATTTTAAAAATATTGGGCCCCAAACGTCCCTTGAATTTCATAAATCGGCCCTTTTCAGCAAATTCACTTATGAATAAAAAAGAAATCTCCCATTGTTCCACTAAAATTTGTGAGCTAGCTGCTCCTAAGTGTGAGCTAGCTGCTAGCTCCTAAGTGAATTTGCTGAAAAGGGCCGATTTATGAAATTCAAGGCATATTTGTGGCCCTATATTTTTAAAATTCCACAGTAAAAAGTCTCCAAACTTAGTGATACCTTAGAGGGGTGATTGTGTGAGCTAGCTGTGGTGAAATTTTAGTGGAACAATGGGAGATTTCTTTTTTATCCCAAAGTGAAATTTTTGGAAAGTGACTATTTTTGCAATTTGAGGGACATTTGGGGCCCAATATTTTTAAAATTCCACAGTAAAAATAGTCCAAACTTAGTGATACCGTAGAGGGATCATTGTGTGAGCTAGCTGTGGTGAAATTTTAGTGGAACAATGGGAGATTTCTTTTTTATTCCTAAGTGAATTTGCTGAAAAGGGCCGATTTATGAAATTCAAGGCACATTTGGGGCCCTATATTTTTAAAATTCCACAGTAAAAACTCTCCAAAATGTGTGATATTGTAGAGGGGTCATTGTGTGAGCTAGCTGTGGTGACATTTTAGTGGAACAATGGGAGATTTCTTTTTTATTCCTAAGTGAATTTGCTGAAAAGTCCGATTTATGAAATTCAAGGCACATTTGGGGCCCTATATTTTTAAAATTCTGCAGTAAAAACTCTCCAAAATGTGTGATATCGTAGAGGGGTCATTGTGTGAGCTAGCTGTGGTGAAATTTTTGTGGAACAATTGGAGAATTCTTTTTTATTCCTAAGTGAATTTGCTGAAAAGGGCCTATTTATGCAATTCGAGGGACATATGGGTCCCAATATTTTTAAAATTCAACAGTAAAAAGTCTCCAAACTTTGTGATATCGTAGAGGGGTCATTGTGTGAGCTAGCTGTGGTGAAATTTTAGTGGAACAATGGGAGATTTATTTTTTATTCCTAAGTGAATTTGCTGAAAAGGGCCGATTTATGAAATTCAAGGCACATTTGGGGCCCTATATTTTTAAAATTCTGCAGTAAAAACTCTCCAAAATGTGTGATATCGTAGAGGGATCATTGTGTGAGCTAGCTGTGGTGAAATTTTAGTGGAACAATGGGAGATTTCTTTTTTATTCCTAAGTGAATTTGCTGAAAAGTCCGATTTATGAAATTCAAGGCACATTTGGGGCCCTATATTTTTAAAATTCTGCAGTAAAAACTCTCCAAAATGTGTGATATCGTAGAGGGATCATTGTGTGAGCTAGCTGTGGTGAAATTTTAGTGGAACAATGGGAGATTTCTTTTTTATTCCTAAGTGAATTTGCTGAAAAGGGCCGATTTATGAAATTCAAGGCACATTTGGGGCCCTATATTTTTAAAATTCTGCAGTAAAAACTCTCCAAAATGTGTGATATCGTAGAGGGGTCATTGTGTGAGCTAGCTGTGATGAAATTTTTGTGGAACAATTGGAGATTTCTTTTTTATTCCTAAGTGAATTTGCTGAAAAGGGCCTATTTATGCAATTCGAGGGACATATGGGTCCCAATATTTTTAAAATTCCACAGTAAAAAGTCTCCAAACTTTGTGATATCGTAGAGGGGTCATTGTGTGAGCTAGCTGTGGTGAAATTTTAGTGGAACAATGGGAGATTTATTTTTTATTCCTAAGTGAATTTGCTGAAAAGGGCCGATTTATGAAATTCAAGGGACATTTGGGGCCCAATATTTTTAAAATTCCACAGTAAAAATGGTCCAAACTTAGTGATACCGTAGAGGGGTCATTGTGTGAGCTAGCTGTGGTGAAATTTTAGTGGAACAATGGGAGATTTCTTTTTTATTCCTAAGTGAATTTGCTGAAAAGGGCCGATTTATGAAATTCAAGGCACATTTGGGGCCCTATATTTTTAAAATTCCGCAGTAAAACTCTCCAAAATGTGTGATATCGTAGAGGGGTCATTGTGTGAGCTAGCTGTGGTGAATTTTTTGTGGAACAATGGGAGATTTCTTTTTTATTCCTAAGTAAATTTGCTGAATAGGGCCGATTTATGAAATTCAAGGGACATTTGGGCCCAATATTTTTAAAATTCCACAGTAAAAATGGTCCAAACTTAGTGATACCTTAGAGGGGTCATTACGTGAGCTAGCTGTGGTGAAATTTTAGTGGAACAATGGGAGATTTCTTTTTTTATCCCAAAGTGAAAATTTTGGAAAGTGACTATTTTTGCAATTTGACGGACATTTGGAGCCCAATATTTTTAAAATTCCACAGTAAAAAGTCTCCAAACTTTGTGATATCATAGAGGGGTCATTGTGTGAGCTAGCTGTGGTGAAATTTTAGTGGAACAATGGGAGATTTCTTTTTTATCCCAAAGTGAAATTTTTGGAAAGTGACTATTTTTGCAATTTGACGGACATGTGGGGCCCAATATTTTTAAAATTCCACAGTAAAAATACCCCAAACTTAGTGATACCGTAGAGGGGTCATTGTGTGAGCTAGCTGTGGTGAAATTTTAGTGGAACAATGGGAAATTTCTTTTTTATTCCTAAGTGAATTTGCTGAAAAGGGCCGATTTATGAAATTCAAGGGACATTTGGGGCCCAATATTTTTAAAATTCCACAGTAAAAATGGTCCAAACTTAGTGATACCGTAGAGGGGTCATTGTGTGAGCTAGCTGTGGGGAAATTTTAGTGGAACAATGGGAGATTTCTTTTTTATCCCAAAGTGAAATTTTTGGAAAGTGACTATTTTTGCAATTTGAGGGACATTTGGTGCCCAATATTTTTAAAATTCCACAGTAAAAATAGTCCAAACTTAGTGATACCATAGAGGGGTCATTGTGTGAGCTAGCTGTGGTGAAATTTTAGTGGAACAATGGGAGATTTCTTTTTTATTCCTAAGTGAATTTGCTGAAAAGGGCCGATTTATGAAATTCAAGGCACATTTGGGGCCCTATATTTTTAAAATTCCACAGTAAAAAATCTCCAAAATGTGTGAAATCGTAGAGGGGTCATTGTGTGAGCTAGGTGTGGTGAAACTTTAGTGGAACAATGGGAGATTTCTTTTTTATTCCTAAGTGAATTTGCTGAAATGGGCCGATTTATGAAATTCAAGGGACATTTGGGGACCAATATTTTTAAAATTCCACAGTAAAAATGGTCCAAACTTAGTGATACCATAGAGGGGTCATTATGTGAGCTAGCTGTGGTGAAATTTTAGTGGAACAATGGGAGATTTCTTTTTTTATTCCTAAGTGATTTTGCTGAAAAGGGCCGATTTATGAAATTCAAGGGACATTTGGGCCCAATATTTTTAAAATTCCACAGTAAAAATGGTCCAAACTTAGTGATACCATAGAGGGGTCATTGTGTGAGCAAGTTGTGGTGAAATTTTAGTGGAACAATGGGAGATTTCTTTTTTATTCCTAAGTTAATTTGCTGAAAAGGGCCTATTTATGCAATTCGAGGGACATATGGGTCCCAATATTTTTAAAATTCCACAGTAAAAAGTCTCCAAACTTTGTGATATCATAGAGGGGTCATTGTGTGAGCTAGCTGTGGTGAAATTTTAGTGGAACAATGGGAGATTTCATTTTTATTCCTAAGTGAATTTGCTGAAAAGGGCCAATTTATGAAATTCAAGGGACATTTGGGGCCCAATATTTTTAAAATTCCACAGTAAAAATGGTCCAAACTTAATGATACCATAGAGTGGTCATTGTGTGAGCTAGCTGTGGTGAAATTTTAGTGGAACAATGGGAGATTTCTTTTTTATTCCTAAGTTAATTTGCTGAAAAGGGCCAATTTATGAAATTCAAAGGACATTTGGGGCCCAATATTTTTAAAATTCCACAGTAAAAGTGGTCCAAACTTAGTGATGCCATAGAGGGGTCATGGTGTGAGCTAGCTGTGGTGAAATTTTAGTGGAACAATGGGAGATTTCTTTTTTATTCCTAAATTAATTTGCTGAAAAGGGCCTATTTATGCAATTCGAGGGACATATGGGTCCCAATATTTTAAAAATTCCACAGTAAAAAGTCTCCAAACTTTGTGATATCGTAGAGGGGTCATTGTGTGAGCTAGCTGTGTTGAAATTTTAGTGGAACAATGGGAGATTTCTTTTTTATTCCTAAGTGAATTTGCAGAAAAGGGCAATTTATGAAATTCAAGGGACATTTGGGGCCCAATATTTTTAAAATTCCACAGTAAAATTGGTCCAAACTTAGTGATACCGTAGAGGGGTCATTGTGTGAGCTAGCTGTGGGGAAATTTTAGTGGAACAATGTGAGATTTCTTTTTTATCCCAAAGTGAAATTTTTGGAAAGTGACTATTTTTGCAATTTGAGGGACATTTGGTGCCCAATATTTTTAAAATTCCACAGTAAAAATAGTCCAAACTTGGTGATACCGTAGAGGGGTCACTGTGTGAGCTAGCTGTGGTGAAATTTTAGTGGAACAATGGGAGATTTCTTTTTTATTCCTAAGTGAATTTGCTGAAAAGGGCCGATTTATGAAATTCAAGGCACATTTGGGGCCCTATATTTTTAAAATTCCACAGTAAAAAATCTCCAAAATATGTGAAATCGTAGAGGGGTCATTGTGTGAGCTAGCTGTGGTGAAACTTTAGTGGAACAATGGGAGATTTCTTTTTTATTCCTAAGTTAATTTGCTGAAAAGGGCCTATTTATGCAATTCGAGGGACATATGGGGCCCAATATTTTTAAAATTCCACAGTAAAAAGTCTCCAAACTTTGTGATATCGTAGAGGGTCATAGTGTGAGCTAGCTGTGGTGAAATTTTAGTGGAACAATGGGAGATTTCTTTTTTATTCCTAAGTGAATTTGCTGAAAAGGGCCGATTTATGAAATTCAAGGGACATTTGGGGCCCAATATTTTTAAAATTCCACAGTAAAAATGGTCCAAACTTAGTGATACCGTAGAGGGGTCATTGTGTGAGCTAGCTGTGGTGAAATTTTAGTGGAACAATGGGAGATTTCTTTTTTATTCCTAAGTGAATTTGCTGAAAAGGGCCTATTTATGCAATTCGAGGGACATATAGGT
This sequence comes from Bombina bombina, assembly GCF_027579735.1. NCBI lineage: Eukaryota > Metazoa > Chordata > Amphibia > Anura > Bombinatoridae > Bombina > Bombina bombina. Next base: position 1,146,711,650 of record NC_069503.1, on the reverse strand, counting down.
CCCAATATTTTTAAAATTCCATAGTAAAAAGTCTCCAAACTTTGTGATATCATAGACGGGTCATTGTGTGAGCTAGCTGTGGTGAAATTTTAGTGGAACAATGGGAAATTTCATTTTTATTCCTAAGTGAATTTGATGAAAAGGGCCGATTTATGAAATTCAAGGGACATTTGGGGCCCAGTATTTTAAAAATTCCACAGTAAAAATGGTCCAAACTTAGTGATACTGTAGAGGGGTCATTGTGTGAGCTAGCTGTGGTGAAATTTTGGTGGAACAATGGGAGATTTCTTTTTTACTCCTAAGTGAATTTGCTGAAAAGGGCCTATTTATGCAATTCGAGGGACATATGGGTCCCAATAATTTTAAAATTCCACAGTAAAAAGTCTCCAAACTTTGTGATATCGTAGAGGGGTCATTGTGTGAGCTAGTTGTGGTGAAATTTTAGTGGAACAATGGGAGATTTCTTTTTTATTCCTAAGTGAATTTGCTGAAAAGGGCCGATTTATGAAATTCAAGGGACATTTGGGGCCCAATATTTTTAAAATTCCACAGTAAAAATGGTCCAAACTTAGTGATACCGTAGAGGGGTCATTGTGTGAGCTAGCTGTGGTGAAATTTTAGTGGAACAATGGGAGATTTCTTTTTTATCCCAAAGTGAAATTTTTGGAAAGTGACTATTTTTGCAATTTGAGGGACATTTGGGGCCCAATATTTTTAAAATTCCACAGTAAAAATAGTCCAAACTTAGTGATACCATAGAGGGGTCATTGTGTGAGCTAGCTGTGGTGAAATTTTAGTGGAACAATGGGAGATTTCTTTTTTATTCCTAAGTGAATTTGCTGAAATGGGCCGATTTATGAAATTCAACGCACATTTGGGGCCCTATATTTTTAAAATTCCACAGTAAAAACTCTCCAAAATGTGTGATATTGTAGAGGAGTCATTGTGTGAGCTAGCTGTGGTGAAACTGTAGTGGAACAATGGGAGATTTCTTTTTTATTCCTAAGTGAATTTGCTGAAAAGGGCCAATTTATGAAATTCAAGGGACATTTGGGGCCCAATATTTTTAAAATTCCACAGTAAAAATGGTCCAATCTTAGTGATACCGTAGAGGGGTCATTGTGTGAGCTAGCTGTGGTGAAATTTTAGTGGAACAATGGGAGATTTATTTTTTATCCCAAAGTGAAATTTTTGTAAAGTGACTATTTTTGCAATTTGAGGGACATTTGGGGCCCAATATTTTTAAAATTCCACAGTAAAAATTGTCCAAACTTAGTGATACCGTAGAGGGGTCATTGTGTGAGCTAGCTGTGGTGAAATTTTAGTGGAACAATGGGAGATTTCTTTTTTATCCCAAAGTGAAATTTATTGGAAAGTGACTATTTTTGCAATTTGAGGGACATTTGGGGCCCAATATTTTTAAAATTCCACAGTAAAAATAGTCCAAACTTAGTGATACCGTAGAGGGGTCATTGTGTGAGCTAGCTGTGGTGAAATTTTAGTGGAACAATGCGAGATTTCTTTTTTATTCCTAAGTTAATTTGCTGAAAAGGGCCTATTTATGCAATTCGAGGGACATATGGGGCCCAATATTTTTAAAATTCCACAGTAAAAAGTCTCCAAACTTTGTGATATCGTAGAGGGTCATTGTGTGAGCTAGCTGTGGTGAAATTTTAGTGGAACAATGGGAGATTTCTTTTTTATTCCTTAGTGAATTTGCTTAAAAGGGCCGATTTATGAAATTCAAGGGACATGTGGGGCCCAATATTTTTAAAATTCCACAGTAAAAATGGTCCAAACTTAATGATACCGTAGAGTGGTCATTGTGTGAGCTAGCTGTGGTTACATTTTAGAGGAACAATGGGAGATTTCTTTTTTATTCCTAAGTGAATTTGCTGAAAAGGGCCAATTTATGCAATTTGAGGGACATTTGGGGCCCAATATTTTTAAAATTCCACAGTAAAAAGTCTCCAAACTTTGTGATATCGTAGAGGGTCATTGTGTGAGCTAGCTGTGGTGAAATTTTAGTGGAACAATGGGAGATTTCTTTTTTATTCCTTAGTGAATTTGCTTAAAAGGGCCGATTTATGAAATTCAAGGGACATGTGGGGCCCAATATTTTTAAAATTCCACAGTAAAAATGGTCCAAACTTAATGATACCATAGAGTGGTCATTGTGTGAGCTAGCTGTGGTGAAATTTTAGTGGAACAATGGGAGATTTCTTTTTTATTCCTAAGTGAATTTGCTGAAAAGGGCCAATTTATGAAATTCAAAGGACATTTGGGGCCCAATATTTTTAAAATTCCACAGTAAAAGTGGTCCAAACTTAGTGATGCCATAGAGGGGTCATGGTGTGAGCTAGCTGTGGTGAAATTTTAGTGGAACAATGGGAGATTTCTTTTTTATTCCTAAATTAATTTGCTGAAAAGGGCCTATTTATGCAATTCGAGGGACATATGGGTCCCAATATTTTAAAAATTCCACAGTAAAAAGTCTCCAAACTTTGTGATATCGTAGAGGGGTCATTGTGTGAGCTAGCTGTGTTGAAATTTTAGTGGAACAATGGGAGATTTCTTTTTTATTCCTAAGTGAATTTGCAGAAAAGGGCAATTTATGAAATTCAAGGGACATTTGGGGCCCAATATTTTTAAAATTCCACAGTAAAATTGGTCCAAACTTAGTGATACCGTAGAGGGGTCATTGTGTGAGCTAGCTGTGGGGAAATTTTAGTGGAACAATGTGAGATTTCTTTTTTATCCCAAAGTGAAATTTTTGGAAAGTGACTATTTTTGCAATTTGAGGGACATTTGGTGCCCAATATTTTTAAAATTCCACAGTAAAAATAGTCCAAACTTGGTGATACCGTAGAGGGGTCACTGTGTGAGCTAGCTGTGGTGAAATTTTAGTGGAACAATGGGAGATTTCTTTTTTATTCCTAAGTGAATTTGCTGAAAAGGGCCGATTTATGAAATTCAAGGCACATTTGGGGCCCTATATTTTTAAAATTCCACAGTAAAAAATCTCCAAAATATGTGAAATCGTAGAGGGGTCATTGTGTGAGCTAGCTGTGGTGAAACTTTAGTGGAACAATGGGAGATTTCTTTTTTATTCCTAAGTTAATTTGCTGAAAAGGGCCTATTTATGCAATTCGAGGGACATATGGGGCCCAATATTTTTAAAATTCCACAGTAAAAAGTCTCCAAACTTTGTGATATCGTAGAGGGTCATAGTGTGAGCTAGCTGTGGTGAAATTTTAGTGGAACAATGGGAGATTTCTTTTTTATTCCTAAGTGAATTTGCTGAAAAGGGCCGATTTATGAAATTCAAGGGACATTTGGGGCCCAATATTTTTAAAATTCCACAGTAAAAATGGTCCAAACTTAGTGATACCGTAGAGGGGTCATTGTGTGAGCTAGCTGTGGTGAAATTTTAGTGGAACAATGGGAGATTTCTTTTTCATTCCTAAGTGAATTTGCTGAAAAGGGCCTATTTATGCAATTCGAGGGACATATAGGTCCCAATATTTTTAAAATTCCATAGTAAAAAGTCTCCAAACTTTGTGATATCATAGACGGGTCATTGTGTGAGCTAGCTGTGGTGAAATTTTAGTGGAACAATGGGAAATTTCATTTTTATTCCTAAGTGAATTTGATGAAAAGGGCCGATTTATGAAATTCAAGGGACATTTGGGGCCCAGTATTTTAAAAATTCCACAGTAAAAATGGTCCAAACTTAGTGATACTGTAGAGGGGTCATTGTGTGAGCTAGCTGTGGTGAAATTTTGGTGGAACAATGGGAGATTTCTTTTTTACTCCTAAGTGAATTTGCTGAAAAGGGCCTATTTATGCAATTCGAGGGACATATGGGTCCCAATAATTTTAAAATTCCACAGTAAAAAGTCTCCAAACTTTGTGATATCGTAGAGGGGTCATTGTGTGAGCTAGTTGTGGTGAAATTTTAGTGGAACAATGGGAGATTTCTTTTTTATTCCTAAGTGAATTTGCTGAAAAGGGCCGATTTATGAAATTCAAGGGACATTTGGGGCCCAATATTTTTAAAATTCCACAGTAAAAATGGTCCAAACTTAGTGATACCGTAGAGGGGTCATTGTGTGAGCTAGCTGTGGTGAAATTTTAGTGGAACAATGGGAGATTTCTTTTTTATCCCAAAGTGAAATTTTTGGAAAGTGACTATTTTTGCAATTTGAGGGACATTTGGGGCCCAATATTTTTAAAATTCCACAGTAAAAATAGTCCAAACTTAGTGATACCATAGAGGGGTCATTGTGTGAGCTAGCTGTGGTGAAATTTTAGTGGAACAATGGGAGATTTCTTTTTTATTCCTAAGTGAATTTGCTGAAATGGGCCGATTTATGAAATTCAACGCACATTTGGGGCCCTATATTTTTAAAATTCCACAGTAAAAACTCTCCAAAATGTGTGATATTGTAGAGGAGTCATTGTGTGAGCTAGCTGTGGTGAAACTGTAGTGGAACAATGGGAGATTTCTTTTTTATTCCTAAGTGAATTTGCTGAAAAGGGCCAATTTATGAAATTCAAGGGATATTTGGGGCCCAATATTTTTAAAATTCCACAGTAAAAATGGTCCAATCTTAGTGATACCGTAGAGGGGTCATTGTGTGAGCTAGCTGTGGTGAAATTTTAGTGGAACAATGGGAGATTTATTTTTTATCCCAAAGTGAAATTTTTGGAAAGTGACTATTTTTGCAATTTGAGGGACATTTGGGGCCCAATATTTTTAAAATTCCACAGTAAAAATAGTCCAAACTTAGTGATACCGTAGAGGGGTCATTGTGTGAGCTAGCTGTGGTGAAATTTTAGTGGAACAATGGGAGATTTCTTTTTTATCCCAAAGTGAAATTTATTGGAAAGTGACTATTTTTGCAATTTGAGGGACATTTGGGGCCCAATATTTTTAAAATTCCACAGTAAAAATAGTCCAAACTTAGTGATACCGTAGAGGGGTCATTGTGTGAGCTAGCTGTGGTGAAATTTTAGTGGAACAATGCGAGATTTCTTTTTTATTCCTAAGTTAATTTGCTGAAAAGGGCCTATTTATGCAATTCGAGGGACATATGGGGCCCAATATTTTTAAAATTCCACAGTAAAAAGTCTCCAAACTTTGTGATATCGTAGAGGGTCATTGTGTGAGCTAGCTGTGGTGAAATTTTAGTGGAACAATGGGAGATTTCTTTTTTATTCCTTAGTGAATTTGCTTAAAAGGGCCGATTTATGAAATTCAAGGGACATGTGGGGCCCAATATTTTTAAAATTCCACAGTAAAAATGGTCCAAACTTAATGATACCGTAGAGTGGTCATTGTGTGAGCTAGCTGTGGTTACATTTTAGAGGAACAATGGGAGATTTCTTTTTTATTCCTAAGTGAATTTGCTGAAAAGGGCCAATTTATGCAATTTGAGGGACATTTGGGGCCCAATATTTTTAAAATTCCACAGTAAAAAGTCTCCAAACTTTGTGATATCGTAGAGGGGAGGGGTCATTGTGTGAGCTAGCTGTGGTGAAATTTTAGTGGAACAATGGGAGATTTCTTTTTTATTCCTAAGTGAATTTGCTGAAAAGGGCCGATTTATGAAATTCAAGGCACATTTGGGGCCCTATATTTTTAAAATTGCACAGTAAAAAATCTCCAAAATGTGTGAAATCGTAGAGGGGTCATTGTGTGAGCTAGGTGTGGTGAAACTTTAGTGGAACAATGGGAGATTTCTTTTTTTATTCCTAAGTGAATTTGCTGAAATGGGCCGATTTATGAAATTCAAGGGACATTTGGGGACCAATATTTTTAAAATTCCACAGTAAAAATGGTCCAAACTTAGTGATACTGTAGAGGGGTCATTGTGTGAGCTAGCTGTGGTGAAATTTTAGTGGAACAATGGGAGATTTCTTTTTAATTCCTAAGTGAATTTGCTGAAAAGGGCCGATTTATGAAATTCAAGGGACATTTGGGGCCCTATATTTTTAAAATTCCACAGTAAAAATGGTCCAAACTTAGTGATACCATAGAGGGGTCATTGTGTGAGCAAGTTGTGGTGAAATTTTAGTGGAACAATGGGAGATTTCTTTTTTATTCCTAAGTTAATTTGCTGAAAAGGGCCTATTTATGCAATTCGAGGGACATATGGGTCCCAATATTTTTAAAATTCCACAGTAAAAAGTCTCCAAACTTTGTGATATCATAGAGGGGTCATTGTGTGAGCTAGCTGTGGTGAAATTTTAGTGGAACAATGGGAGATTTCATTTTTATTCCTAAGTGAATTTGCTGAAAATGGCCAATTTATGAAATTCAAGGGACATTTGGGGCCCAATATTTTTAAAATTCCACAGTAAAAATGGTCCAATCTTAGTGATACCGTAGAGGGGTCATTGTGGGAGCTAGCTGTGGTGAAATTTTAGTGGAACAATGGGAGATTTCTTTTTTATTCCTAAGTGAATTTGCTGAAAAGGGCCAATTTATGAAATTCAAAGGACATTTGGGGCCCAATATTTTTAAAATTCCACAGTAAAAGTGGTCCAAACTTAGTGATACCATAGAGGGGTCATGGTGTGAGCTAGCTGTGGTGAAATTTTAGTGGAACAATGGGAGATTTCTTTTTTATTCCTAAATTAATTTGCTGAAAAGGGCCTATTTATGCAATTCGAGGGACATATGGGTCCCAATATTTTAAAAATTCCACAGTAAAAAGTCTCCAAACTTTGTGATATCGTAGAGGGGTCATTGTGTGAGCTAGCTGTGTTGAAATTTTAGTGGAACAATGGGAGATTTCTTTTTTATTCCTAAGTGAATTTGCAGAAAAGGGCCAATTTATGAAATTCAAGGGACATTTGGGGCCCAATATTTTTAAAATTCCACAGTAAAATTGGTCCAAACTTAGTGATACCGTAGAGGGGTCATTGTGTGAGCTAGCTGTGGGGAAATTTTAGTGGAACAATGTGAGATTTCTTTTTTATCCCAAAGTGAAATTTTTGGAAAGTGACTATTTTTGCAATTTGAGGGACATTTGGTGCCCAATATTTTTAAAATTCCACAGTAAAAATAGTCCAAACTTAGTGATACCGTAGAGGGGTCATTGTGTGAGCTAGCTGTGGTGAAATTTTAGTGGAACAATGGGAGATTTCTTTTTTATTCCTAAGTGAATTTGCTGAAAAGGGCCGATTTATGAAATTCAAGGCACATTTGGGGCCCTATATTTTTAAAATTCCACAGTAAAAAATCTCCAAAATATGTGAAATCGTAGAGGGGTCATTGTGTGAGCTAGCTGTGGTGAAACTTTAGTGGAACAATGGGAGATTTCTTTTTTATTCCTAAGTTAATTTGCTGAAAAGGGCCTATTTATGCAATTCGAGGGACATATGGGGCCCAATATTTTTAAAATTCCACAGTAAAAAGTCTCCAAACTTTGTGATATCGTAGAGGGTCATAGTGTGAGCTAGCTGTGGTGAAATTTTAGTGGAACAATGGGAGATTTCTTTTTTATTCCTAAGTGAATTTGCTGAAAAGGGCCGATTTATGAAATTCAAGGGACATTTGGGGCCCAATATTTTTAAAATTCCACAGTAAAAATGGTCCAAACTTAGTGATACCGTAGAGGGGTCATTGTGTGAGCTAGCTGTGGTGAAATTTTAGTGGAACAATGGGAGATTTCTTTTTTATTCCTAAGTGAATTTGCTGAAAAGGGCCTATTTATGCAATTCGAGGGACATATAGGTCCCAATATTTTTAAAATTCCATAGTAAAAAGTCTCCAAACTTTGTGATATCATAGAGGGGTCATTGTGTGAGCTAGCTGTGGTGAAATTTTAGTGGAACAATGGGAGATTTCTTTTTTATTCCTTAGTGAATTTGCTTAAAAGGGCCGATTTATGAAATTCAAGGGACATGTGGGGCCCAATATTTTTAAAATTCCACAGTAAAAATGGTCCAAACTTAATGATACCGTAGAGTGGTCATTGTGTGAGCTAGCTGTGGTTACATTTTAGAGGAACAATGGGAGATTTCTTTTTTATTCCTAAGTGAATTTGCTGAAAAGGGCCAATTTATGCAATTTGAGGGACATTTGGGGCCCAATATTTTTAAAATTCCACAGTAAAAAGTCTCCAAACTTTGTGATATCGTAGAGGGGTCATTGTGTGAGCTAGCTGTGGTGAAATTTTAGTGGAACAATGGGAGATTTCTTTTTTATTCCTAAGTGAATTTGCTGAAAAGGGCCGATTTATGAAATTCAAGGCACATTTGGGGCCCTATATTTTTAAAATTGCACAGTAAAAAATCTCCAAAATGTGTGAAATCGTAGAGGGGTCATTGTGTGAGCTAGGTGTGGTGAAACTTTAGTGGAACAATGGGAGATTTCTTTTTTTATTCCTAAGTGAATTTGCTGAAATGGGCCGATTTATGAAATTCAAGGGACATTTGGGGACCAATATTTTTAAAATTCCACAGTAAAAATGGTCCAAACTTAGTGATACTGTAGAGGGGTCATTGTGTGAGCTAGCTGTGGTGAAATTTTAGTGGAACAATGGGAGATTTCTTTTTAATTCCTAAGTGAATTTGCTGAAAAGGGCCGATTTATGAAATTCAAGGGACATTTGGGGCCCTATATTTTTAAAATTCCACAGTAAAAGTGGTCCAAACTTAGTGATACCATAGAGGGGTCATTGTGTGAGCAAGTTGTGGTGAAATTTTAGTGGAACAATGGGAGATTTCTTTTTTATTCCTAAGTTAATTTGCTGAAAAGGGCCTATTTATGCAATTCGAGGGACATATGGGTCCCAATATTTTTAAAATTCCACAGTAAAAAGTCTCCAAACTTTGTGATATCATAGAGGGGTCATTGTGTGAGCTAGCTGTGCTGAAATTTTAGTGGAACAATGGGAGATTTCATTTTTATTCCTAAGTGAATTTGCTGAAAAGGGCCAATTTATGAAATTCAAGGGACATTTGGGGCCCAATATTTTTAAAATTCCACAGTAAAAATGGTCCAAACTTTATGATACCATAGAGTGGTCATTGTGTGAGCTAGCTGTGGTGAAATTTTAGTGGAACAATGGGAGATTTCTTTTTTATTCCTAAGTGAATTTGCTGAAAAGGGCCAATTTATGAAATTCAAAGGACATTTGGGGCCCAATATTTTTAAAATTCCACAGTAAAAGTGGTCCAAACTTAGTGATACCATAGAGGGGTCATGGTGTGAGCTAGCTGTGGTGAAATTTTAGTGGAACAATGGGAGATTTCTTTTTTATTCCTAAATTAATTTGCTGAAAAGGGCCTATTTATGCAATTCGAGGGACATATGGGTCCCAATATTTTAAAAATTCCACAGTAAAAAGTCTCCAAACTTTGTGATATCGTAGAGGGGTCATTGTGTGAGCTAGCTGTGTTGAAATTTTAGTGGAACAATGGGAGATTTCTTTTTTATTCCTAAGTGAATTTGCAGAAAAGGGCCAATTTATGAAATTCAAGGGACATTTGGGGCCCAATATTTTTAAAATTCCACAGTAAAATTGGTCCAAACTTAGTGATACCGTAGAGGGGTCATTGTGTGAGCTAGCTGTGGGGAAATTTTAGTGGAACAATGTGAGATTTCTTTTTTATCCCAAAGTGAAATTTTTGGAAAGTGACTATTTTTGCAATTTGAGGGACATTTGGTGCCCAATATTTTTAAAATTCCACAGTAAAAATAGTCCAAACTTAGTGATACCGTAGAGGGGTCATTGTGTGAGCTAGCTGTGGTGAAATTTTAGTGGAACAATGGGAGATTTCTTTTTTATTCCTAAGTGAATTTGCTGAAAAGGGCCGATTTATGAAATTCAAGGCACATTTGGGGCCCTATATTTTTAAAATTCCACAGTAAAAAATCTCCAAAATATGTGAAATCGTAGAGGGGTCATTGTGTGAGCTAGCTGTGGTGAAACTTTAGTGGAACAATGGGAGATTTCTTTTTTATTCCTAAGTTAATTTGCTGAAAAGGGCCTATTTATGCAATTCGAGGGACATATGGGGCCCAATATTTTTAAAATTCCACAGTAAAAAGTCTCCAAACTTTGTGATATCGTAGAGGGTCATAGTGTGAGCTAGCTGTGGTGAAATTTTAGTGGAACAATGGGAGATTTCTTTTTTATTCCTAAGTGAATTTGCTGAAAAGGGCCTATTTATGAAATTCAAGGGACATTTGGGGCCCAATATTTTTAAAATTCCACAGTAAAAATGGTCCAAACTTAGTGATACCGTAGAGGGGTCATTGTGTGAGCTAGCTGTGGTGAAATTTTAGTGGAACAATGGGAGATTTCTTTTTTATTCCTAAGTGAATTTGCTGAAAAGGGCCTATTTATGCAATTCGAGGGACATATAGGTCCCAATATTTTTAAAATTCCATAGTAAAAAGTCTCCAAACTTTGTGATATCATAGAGGGGTCATTGTGTGAGCTAGCTGTGGTGAAATTTTAGTGGAACAATGGGAAATTTCATTTTTATTCCTAAGTGAATTTGCTGAAAAGGGCCGATTTATGAAATTCAAGGGACATTTGGGGCTCAGTATTTTAAAAATTCCACAGTAAAAATGGTCCAAACTTAGTGATACTGTAGAGGGGTCATTGCGTGAGCTAGCTGTGGTGAAATTTTGGTGGAACAATGGGAGATTTCTTTTTTACTCCTAAGTGAATTTGCTGAAAAGGGCCTATTTATGCAATTCGAGGGACATATGGGTCCCAATATTTTTAAAATTCCACAGTAAAAAGTCTCCAAACTTTGTGATATCGTAGAGGGGTCATTGTGTGAGCTAGTTGTGGTGAAATTTTAGTGGAACAATGGGAGATTTCTTTTTTATTCCTAAGTGAATTTGCTGAAAAGGGCCGATTTATGAAATTCAAGGGACATTTGGGGCCCAATATTTTTAAAATTCCACAGTAAAAATGGTCCAAACTTAGTGATACCGTAGAGGGGTCATTGTGTGAGCTAGCTGTGGTGAAATTTTAGTGGAACAATGGGAGATTTCTTTTTTATCCCAAAGTGAAATTTTTGGAAAGTGACTATTTTTGCAATTTGAGGGACATTTGGGGCCCAATATTTTTAAAATTCCACAGTAAAAATAGTCCAAACTTAGTGATACCATAGAGGGGTCATTGTGTGAGCTAGCTGTGGTGAAATTTTAGTGGAACAATGGGAGATTTCTTTTTTATTCCTAAGTGAATTTGCTGAAATGGGCCGATTTATGAAATTCAACGCACATTTGGGGCCCTATATTTTTAAAATTCCACAGTAAAAACTCTCCAAAATGTGTGATATTGTAGAGGAGTCATTGTGTGAGCTAGCTGTGGTGAAACTGTAGTGGAACAATGGGAGATTTCTTTTTTATTCCTAAGTGAATTTGCTGAAAAGGGCCAATTTATGAAATTCAAGGGATATTTGGGGCCCAATATTTTTAAAATTCCACAGTAAAAATGGTCCAATCTTAGTGATACCGTAGAGGGGTCATTGTGGGAGCTAGCTGTGGTGAAATTTTAGTGGAACAATGGTAGATTTCTTTTTTATCCCAAAGTGAAATTTTTGGAAAGTGACTATTTTTGCAATTTGAGGGACATTTGGGGCCCAATATTTTTAAAATTCCACAGTAAAAATAGTCCAAACTTAGTGATACCGTAGAGGGGTCATTGTGTGAGCTAGCTGTGGTGAAATTTTAGTGGAACAATGGGAGATTTCTTTTTTATCCCAAAGTGAAATTTATTGGAAAGTGACTATTTTTGCAATTTGAGGGACATTTGGGGCCCAATATTTTTAAAATTCCACAGTAAAAATAGTCCAAACTTAGTGATACCGTAGAGGGGTCATTGTGTGAGCTAGCTGATGTGAAATTTTAGTGGAACAATGGGAGATTTCTTTTTTATTCCTAAGTTAATTTGCTGAAAAGGGCCTATTTATGCAATTCGAGGGACATATGGGGCCCAATATTTTTAAAATTCCACAGTAAAAAGTCTCCAAACTTTGTGATATCGTAGAGGGTCATTGTGTGAGCTAGCTGTGGTGAAATTTTAGTGGAACAATGGGAGATTTCTTTTTTATTCCTTAGTGAATTTGCTTAAAAGGGCCGATTTATGAAATTCAAGGGACATGTGGGGCCCAATATTTTTAAAATTCCACAGTAAAAATGGTCCAAACTTAATGATACCGTAGAGTGGTCATTGTGTGAGCTAGCTGTGGTTACATTTTAGTGGAACAATGGGAGATTTCTTTTTTATTCCTAAGTGAATTTGCTGAAAAGGGCCAATTTATGCAATTTGAGGGACATTTGGGGCCCAATATTTTTAAAATTCCACAGTAAAAAGTCTCCAAACTTTGTGATATCGTAGAGGGGTCATTGTGTGAGCTAGCTGTGGTGAAATTTTAGTGGAACAATGGGAGATTTCTTTTTTATTCCTAAGTGAATTTGCTGAAAAGGGCCGATTTATGAAATTCAAGGCACATTTGGGGCCCTATATTTTTAAAATTGCACAGTAAAAAATCTCCAAAATGTGTGAAATCGTAGAGGGGTCATTGTGTGAGCTAGGTGTGGTGAAACTTTAGTGGAACAATGGGAGATTTCTTTTTTATTCCTAAGTGAATTTGCTGAAATGGGCCGATTTATGAAATTCAAGGGACATTTGGGGACCAATATTTTTAAAATTCCACAGTAAAAATGGTCCAAACTTAGTGATACTGTAGAGGGGTCATTGTGTGAGCTAGCTGTGGTGAAATTTTAGTGGAACAATGGGAGATTTCTTTTTAATTCCTAAGTGAATTTGCTGAAAAGGGCCGATTTATGAAATTCAAGGGACATTTGGGGCCCTATATTTTTAAAATTCCACAGTAAAAATGGTCCAAACTTAGTGATACCATAGAGGGGTCATTGTGTGAGCAAGTTGTGGTGAAATTTTAGTGGAACAATGGGAGATTTCTTTTTTATTCCTAAGTTAATTTGCTGAAAAGGGCCTATTTATGCAATTCGAGGGACATATGGGTCCCAATATTTTTAAAATTCCACAGTAAAAAGTCTCCAAACTTTGTGATATCGTAGAGGGTCATAGTGTGAGCTAGCTGTGGTGAAATTTTAGTGGAACAATGGGAGATTTCTTTTTTATTCCTAAGTGAATTTGCTGAAAAGGGCCGATTTATGAAATTCAAGGGACATTTGGGGCCCAATATTTTTAAAATTCCACAGTAAAAATGGTCCAAACTTAGTGATACCGTAGAGGGGTCATTGTGTGAGCTAGCTGTGGTGAAATTTTAGTGGAACAATGGGAGATTTCTTTTTTATTCCTAAGTGAATTTGCTGAAAAGGGCCTATTTATGCAATTCGAGGGACATATAGGTCCCAATATTTTTAAAATTCCATAGTAAAAAGTCTCCAAACTTTGTGATATCATAGAGGGGTCATTGTGTGAGCTAGCTGTGGTGAAATTTTAGTGGAACAATGGGAAATTTCATTTTTATTCCTAAGTGAATTTGCTGAAAAGGGCCGATTTATGAAATTCAAGGGACATTTGGGGCCCAGTATTTTAAAAATTCCACAGTAAAAATGGTCCAAACTTAGTGATACTGTAGAGGGGTCATTGCGTGAGCTAGCTGTGGTGAAATTTTGGTGGAACAATGGGAGATTTCTTTTTTACTCCTAAGTGAATTTGCTGAAAAGGGCCTATTTATGCAATTCGAGGGACATATGGGTCCCAATATTTTTAAAATTCCACAGTAAAAAGTCTCCAAACTTTGTGATATCGTAGAGGGGTCATTGTGTGAGCTAGTTGTGGTGAAATTTTAGTGGAACAATGGGAGATTTCTTTTTTATTCCTAAGTGAATTTGCTGAAAAGGGCCGATTTATGAAATTCAAGGGACATTTGGGGCCCAATATTTTTAAAATTCCACAGTAAAAATGGTCCAAACTTAGTGATACCGTAGAGGGGTCATTGTGTGAGCTAGCTGTGGTGAAATTTTAGTGGAACAATGGGAGATTTCTTTTTTATCCCAAAGTGAAATTTTTGGAAAGTGACTATTTTTGCAATTTGAGGGACATTTGGGGCCCAATATTTTTAAAATTCCACAGTAAAAATAGTCCAAACTTAGTGATACCATAGAGGGGTCATTGTGTGAGCTAGCTGTGGTGAAATTTTAGTGGAACAATGGGAGATTTCTTTTTTATTCCTAAGTGAATTTGCTGAAATGGGCCGATTTATGAAATTCAAGGCACATTTGGGGCCCTATATTTTTAAAATTCCACAGTAAAAAATCTCCAAAATATGTGAAATCGTAGAGGGGTCATTGTGTGAGCTAGCTGTGGTGAAACTTTAGTGGAACAATGGGAGATTTCTTTTTTATTCCTAAGTTAATTTGCTGAAAAGGGCCTATTTATGCAATTCGAGGGACATATGGGGCCCAATATTTTTAAAATTCCACAGTAAAAAGTCTCCAAACTTTGTGATATCGTAGAGGGTCATAGTGTGAGCTAGCTGTGGTGAAATTTTAGTGGAACAATGGGAGATTTCTTTTTTATTCCTAAGTGAATTTGCTGAAAAGGGCCGATTTATGAAATTCAAGGGACATTTGGGGCCCAATATTTTTAAAATTCCACAGTAAAAATGGTCCAAACTTAGTGATACCGTAGAGGGGTCATTGTGTGAGCTAGCTGTGGTGAAATTTTAGTGGAACAATGGGAGATTTCTTTTTTATTCCTAAGTGAATTTGCTGAAAAGGGCCTATTTATGAAATTCGAGGGACATATAGGTCCCAATATTTTTAAAATTCCATAGTAAAAAGTCTCCAAACTTTGTGATATCATAGAGGGGTCATTGTGTGAGCTAGCTGTGGTGAAATTTTAGTGGAACAATGGGAGATTTCTTTTTTATTCCTTAGTGAATTTGCTTAAAAGGGCCGATTTATGAAATTCAAGGGACATGTGGGGCCCAATATTTTTAAAATTCCACAGTAAAAATGGTCCAAACTTAATGATACCGTAGAGTGGTCATTGTGTGAGCTAGCTGTGGTTACATTTTAGTGGAACAATGGGAGATTTCTTTTTTATTCCTAAGTGAATTTGCTGAAAAGGGCCGATTTATGAAATTCAAGGGACATTTGGGGCCCAGTATTTTAAAAATTCCACAGTAAAAATGGTCCAAACTTAGTGATACTGTAGAGGGGTCATTGCGTGAGCTAGCTGTGGTGAAATTTTGGTGGAACAATGGGAGATTTCTTTTTTACTCCTAAGTGAATTTGCTGAAAAGGGCCTATTTATGCAATTCGAGGGACATATGGGTCCCAATATTTTTAAAATTCCACAGTAAAAAGTCTCCAAACTTTGTGATATCGTAGAGGGGTCATTGTGTGAGCTAGTTGTGGTGAAATTTTAGTGGAACAATGGGAGATTTCTTTTTTATTCCTAAGTGAATTTGCTGAAAAGGGCCGATTTATGAAATTCAAGGGACATTTGGGGCCCAATATTTTTAAAATTCCACAGTAAAAATGGTCCAAACTTAGTGATACCGTAGAGGGGTCATTGTGTGAGCTAGCTGTGGTGAAATTTTAGTGGAACAATGGGAGATTTCTTTTTTATCCCAAAGTGAAATTTTTGGAAAGTGACTATTTTTGCAATTTGAGGGACATTTGGGGCCCAATATTTTTAAAATTCCACAGTAAAAATAGTCCAAACTTAGTGATACCATAGAGGGGTCATTGTGTGAGCTAGCTGTGGTGAAATTGTAGTGGAACAATGGGAGATTTCTTTTTTATTCCTAAGTGAATTTGCTGAAATGGGCCGATTTATGAAATTCAACGCACATTTGGGGCCCTATATTTTTAAAATTCCACAGTAAAAACTCTCCAAAATGTGTGATATTGTAGAGGAGTCATTGTGTGAGCTAGCTGTGGTGAAACTGTAGTGGAACAATGGGAGATTTCTTTTTTATTCCTAAGTGAATTTGCTGAAAAGGGCCAATTTATGAAATTCAAGGGACATTTGGGGCCCAATATTTTTAAAATTCCACAGTAAAAATGGTCCAATCTTAGTGATACCGTAGAGGGGTCATTGTGTGAGCTAGCTGTGGTGAAATTTTAGTGGAACAATGGGAGATTTATTTTTTATCCCAAAGTGAAATTTTTGGAAAGTGACTATTTTTGCAATTTGAGGGACATTTGGGGCCCAATATTTTTAAAATTCCACAGTAAAAATAGTCCAAACTTAGTGATACCGTAGAGGGGTCATTGTGTGAGCTAGCTGTGGTGAAATTTTAGTGGAACAATGGGAGATTTCTTTTTTATCCCAAAGTGAAATTTATTGGAAAGTGACTATTTTTGCAATTTGAGGGACATTTGGGGCCCAATATTTTTAAAATTCCACAGTAAAAATAGTCCAAACTTAGTGATACCGTAGAGGGGTCATTGTGTGAGCTAGCTGTGGTGAAATTTTAGTGGAACAATGGGAGATTTCTTTTTTATTCCTAAGTTAATTTGCTGAAAAGGGCCTATTTATGCAATTCGAGGGACATATGGGGCCCAATATTTTTAAAATTCCACAGTAAAAAGTCTCCAAACTTTGTGATATCGTAGAGGGTCATTGTGTGAGCTAGCTGTGGTGAAATTTTAGTGGAACAATGGGAGATTTCTTTTTTATTCCTTAGTGAATTTGCTTAAAAGGGCCGATTTATGAAATTCAAGGGACATGTGGGGCCCAATATTTTTAAAATTCCACAGTAAAAATGGTCCAAACTTAATGATACCGTAGAGTGGTCATTGTGTGAGCTAGCTGTGGTTACATTTTAGTGGAACAATGGGAGATTTCTTTTTTATTCCTAAGTGAATTTGCTGAAAAGGGCCAATTTATGCAATTTGAGGGACATTTGGGGCCCAATATTTTTAAAATTCCACAGTAAAAAGTCTCCAAACTTTGTGATATCGTAGAGGGGTCATTGTGTGAGCTAGCTGTGGTGAAATTTTAGTGGAACAATGGGAGATTTCTTTTTTATTCCTAAGTGAATTTGCTGAAAAGGGCCAATTTATGCAATTCGAGGGACATTTGGGGCCCAATATTTTTAAAATTCCACAGTAAAAACTCTCCAAAATTTATGATATCGTAAAGGGGTCATTGTGTGAGCTAGCTGTGGTGAAAATGTAGTGGCACAATGGGAGATTTTGCTTTTATCCCTAAGTGAAATTGCTTGAAAGTGATGATTTTTGCAATTTTAGGGAAGTTTGGGGCCCTATATTTTTAAAATTCCACACTAAAAAGTTTCCATACTTTGTGATATCTTAGTGGGGTCATTGTTTGAACTAGCTGTGGTGAAAATGTAGTGGCACAGTGGGGAATTTTGTTTTTAACGCTTAGAGAAATGCTGGAATATGACTTTTTTTTTTACATTTGAGTGACATTTACAACAAAAATGCTTGTGGTATTCATTAAAACATTTCTTATTAGCATATATGTATGGTACAGCCTTTAATAGTCTTAAGAAAGTACTAACAAATAAGTGTCTGATAGCTTGACTACTGTTTTAAACCTGTCTGATAGCTCCAAAACAGTGTCTGATAGCTTGACTTGGATTTTTAAACTGTCTGATAGCTTGACTCCAGTATGTAGTGCAGGGGTAAAGGCTGCAGCTATAGCTCTATAGTTCAGTAATAACTGATAATGTACACTTAAAGGGACAGTTTACCCCAACATGTTTACTGTTTAAAAAGGTAGATAATCCCTTTATTACCCATTCCCCAGTTTTTCATAACCAACAGTTATATTAATATACTTTTTACCTCTGTAAATACCTTGTATCTAAGCCTCTGCAAACTGCCCCGTTCTGTTCTTTTGACAGACTTGCATTTTAGCCAATCAGTGCTGACTCATAAATAACTCTACAGGAGTTAACATAATGTTATCTGACACATGAACTAGCACTAATTACAAAAATTTAAAATGCATAAGAGGTGGCCTTCAAGGACTTAGAAATTAGCATATGAGCCTACCTAGGTTTAGGTTTCAACAGAGAATGCCAAGAGAACAAAGCAAGTTTGATAAAAGTACATTGGAAAGTTGTTTAAAGTTAAATGTCCTATCTAAAGTTTAATTTTGACTACTGTCCCTGCATAATTAGTTTATGGGGAATATCAGTGATCATTGCTGTGCCCAGAGCTAAATCTTACCAGACAACTGGAAATGTTTTTAGGTTGGATACCTCGAGATGAGCCCAAGTAAACCTACAAATCACTTGATTCCCCTGCAGCAGAGGGGGGCATAGGGACAACACATAGTTTTAGACTTTACTGAGGAGGCAACGCTGCACATTGTCAGGTTTTGTTTGTAACCTGGGCAAATTAAAATCAGGCTTTATCTGTAATTAAGTTCACCACATGAGTTTAAAGGGCAGTTCTAATGACACTTTAATTTGTTAGTCATTTTAGTGACCCTAAACTGTTTAACCCACACACAGATAAAGTACTGCACAGGGTCTGCATAGCAATGCTGTGGTCTGCAACTTTACCGAAATCTGAGCCTATATTTAGGAAATATATTTGTGTATTTAATAGCCTTAACGTTGCATGTGGCCCTTAAGGCTTCTAAAATGTTGATTTGTGGCACCCAAGTGTAAAGAAGTTAGACGCCACTGTTTTAAACAATTAAAGCATGTAAGTTTTTCCCAATTACATTGACTCTTTAGGAAGAAGCAAAACATTCCCTAATTAATTTTATTTTCTATAAAAAAAATCTTAACTGGAGCTATAAGGGAGACTCTAACATGTATTGTAAAACCCAATAACCAACAAACGCAAATGGTTTATTAAACCATAAATTTGATTTTACTGAAACTATAGTAGTGCGGCTCATACTACTTTATTGCGCCCATAGTTTATAAAGAAAATGTCTGATTCTGAACATTTTTGAATCGATCAGAGATATTGATGTTTCTTTGGGCAGTAAAACTAATTTCTTGGTAGTGTTTGCAGAGTGCATAATGTGGCTTTATTAATAATTGTTTTCCCCCATTATTTTTATCTATAAATATAAGATACAAATACATAGGAAAACACAAAACTAGTACAAGAGAGGGGGGAGAGTCCTGCTCCTAAGAGCTTACAATCTACAGGTCGAGGGTGCAGACCTATACAACGTTAAAGGAGAACCACAGACAAATAACTACTTTACAAGAACTTCAGCACTATAGAGTTGCAAGTGCTTGACATAGAAAGGGATTAATACGTTGCTCTGCAGTTCTATGTTTAGTTGGAGATAATTCAACAAAATGCATTTGGAGCAGTAGTTGCTTAATCACAGGATTCTCAAATCTGATAAATATTAAAATATTTCAACCATTTTGTTTCTCTGCAAATTAGGCTGGGAACACTAGTTATTAAAGGGACATGAGTATTCCGTTTAAAACAACTTTCTAATTTACTTCTATCATCACATTTTCTTTGTTCTCGGACACTTTTGTTTAAAAACATGGATGTAAGCAAAGGAGCGTGCATGTGTCTTGGCAGCATTATTTCTTGCTATGTAGTGCTCGGGGCAAATACCTGGGTACATGTTTCCAGTGGGTGGCCGGTTTAAAAGGTCAACGTTTTATTAAAAGAAACATACAAAAGATACAGTGCAGGGTCAATGCTGAGTAAAAAGTCTGACAAGTTTCGGTACTTAGTTCGTACTCTAAGATTTCCAGCATCTGACCAACCTCTTGAAGACAGTACAACATTCTTATTGGTTAAAAACAAATCTGATTAACCCATTGTTATAGCACAAAACCATATTTTTCATACATAATACACCAGCTAATATGATTTATTGTAAAGCAAGTCCGCTAAACACATGATTCGCATTAGCGCAATGCGCTGAAGCCGCAGCTGCATAACCATGGTGTTCTGCATCCTTTTCAGCAACTGATTGGAATTCAGCAAGGTTTGCTCCAAACTTGCTAGAGCCTCTAGCGTCAACCGGTCTGAGTCGCAACCTAAACAAAAATAAATATTAAAAATGAGTAATTACAGAACATAATAAAAATGTAGCAAAGATACATTGTACTAATTAAAATACAAATTAGGATTATTATAAAATATGCTATAGAAAGGAAGAAATTACACTTTAAATATGGTCTTCGGCAAAACATTATTTCTTTGGTTTGACACACTGGGAAAAGGGCGTTGATAACAAATACAAAATATTGGCATATATACATAATATACATACAACATCTAGTCGATATCATTTAGAAAATGAGGATGCTAATTTCATAAAATGTAAATCTGAAACATTTACATTAATAAAATAAAGAAATATTTTATAAATAAAATTATCAAATCAAAATCAATTTATGTATAATTAGATCAGTATAATGTCCCTTTAAGAATGTATGTTCTAATGTTGATTTGTAATGATACTTACATCGGTGGCTGGGAAGGACAACACGACACCCAGGGCAATGAAGGTGGGGATTAGGGTAAAGGTGTTGGTGGGGAGGAAGGGGATGGGGCGAGGTGGGGTATGGTGTTCCTGCTCTGGTGCAGCCTGCACAGCTGGGGAGGGTGAGCCTGGTGAGTTGGTGGCTGAGCAGACGTGAAGGGGCGCTAAGGTGATGCCCAGAAGGAATAGTCTATTCCATATGTTGATGTAATGAATCGGATAGAGCATGCAATTTTAATCAAATATATAATTTCCTTCTATCATCATGAATATTTAATTAAGAAGAAAATATAAAAGCATATGAGATGGATATTTATATATTCTGCACATGTGTAAAAATGTTAGTGTTGTCTAAATGTAGCCACCAACTGTCAAGCACTACCCAGGTGCAGAATCCAAAATGGGCAAGACTTTAATATTACATTAAAATAAAGATAGCAAGATTCAGAGGAATATCTTCAAATAATAATAATAAAGTGATTTTGATTACAATGGAATTCGATCTCTGAATCGTGATTTTTCTTTTTAAATACACTTAAAATCTAATTAGAGGATCCATGTTGATATAGATCAATGTGAAAGGCAATGTTATGTCCAAATTTGTAAGCCAAAAGTGAAGTATGAGACATACCAGACTGGGACAAACCCAGTGAAGTATGAGACATACCAGACTGGGACAAACCCAGTGAAGTATGAGACATACCAGACTGGGACAAACCCAGTGAAGTATGAGACATACCAGACTGGGACAAACCCAGTGTCATGTTATTATGTGCATGTCTGTACACCTTTAAGCAGGCCTTACTTAAACCTACACCTCCCCCTTCCAGGTGCCAATTAATGTTAGTTTGCAGCATGCTATGTTGTGTGAAGCAGCTTGTTCTAAACCTCCTGGCTAAGTGATTATCCTCTACCTAATCGTTGGATTACAACTATAATACTTTTGGGTATTATCAACCTACTATTCCTATACATTCATCCTCTTATGGACTTATATTACAGTTCGTTTGCACAGATATCCAGGATTACTGCCTCTCATTGCCGGTATAACCAAACCGTTTCACTGACAACCTCCTCTATCAAACACAGTGAGTTACTACTCTAAACTACCGCTACAACTTTGAACAAACTTGCTTTCCAGCAACCCGGCAATTCTTATACTTATTCACCGGCTAATCTTGCTCACTGAAGCCGCGCTGTTAAGCTTCTCACACAGCGTGTGCCTGTCAGCGTGTTCTCGCACGCCATTGGATAATCGTCACACACCCCTCAGAGGCTGTCAGCTTTCTGCAGCGCTGGCTCGTCTCCCTCACAAGCTCTCTCTCTATTGCCACCCAAACAGTACATAATACTTGAAGGCTCTTTAAACACTCTCCATTTAGAGTTGTACATCCACTTGTTCTCTAAACTTGCAAATTGTACTGAGGAAAGTATTGCATCTCAAACAGACGCTCTGATTCAATTGACTCTGTGCTAACTTGCTTTACCAACTCTCTCCTGTAACCAGTTAAACAGGGGTAAATAACCTTTACTCAATTCCTATACTCTCTCCTTTCTGCAGTTGAGATCCATAATCTCTAGTTACTAACTAGATATCTGACATATTAATTGGCCGCAAGAGTATATACATGGATCCAGCAGACCTTCCAAATGTGGTATACAACCTCTCCCAAAGGGTTGACCAATTGTCACAAGCACTTAGAGAGCTGCAATTGCAGAATGACAGTCTTAGGGCATCTGTTAGGGACAACACACCAGAACCACAGGTGTGTCTACCTGAGAGATTCTCTGGCGACAGGAAATTGTTCAGACAATTCAGAAATGCATGCTACCTCCTATTTCAGATGAGGCCCAAGACATACCATACAGAGACAATTAAGGTGATGACTGTCATCTCTTTTCTTTCTGGTGAGCCAAGGGTTTGGGCTGACAACCTCTTCGAAAATAATGATCCTATGCTCACTTCCTTATCTGATTTCTTCACTCAAATGAGTTTATTATATGATGACACACAGAAACAACTGACAGCTGAGATCAAAATGCGCTCACTACGACAGGGCCGTCGCCCTGTAGAGGAATATCTATCTGAATTCAAGCTTTACATCAAGGATTCAGAATGGAGTGAGGTAGCCTTGCGAAACCAGTACCGCCTGGGATTGTCCGATGCTCTAAAGGATGAGCTTGCACGCACTGATCTCCCTAGGACCCTGGAGGCTCTTATGGCCTTGTCTGTCCAGATTGATCGCAGAATCAGAGAACGCAGGTCAGAAAGACAACAATCTGATTCCTTCCAAAGGTTTACACCTGCCTTATCCAGCACAAAGGATACATCTATACCCATGGAGCTTGGGTTCACCAAAGGCCCCTTAACATTGGATGAAAAACATCGTCGTCAGCAGAAGAATCTCTGCATGTACTGTGCTTCTCCCAATCATCCTGTTAAGGAATGTCCTCTTCTTCAACGTCAAAAAAGAAGTAAGTGCAAACCTATATCTCATTGTTTGACAAATAAAGTGGTAGATGTGGCTTACTGTACTTTATCTCTATCCCTACAGTGGGACCTCCAGCTGTTCAGAGCGGAAGCAATCATTGACTCCGGAGCATTCTCCAATTTCATTGATCTTTCCCTTGTAAATAAAAATAAAATACCCTTGTGTGTTAAAGCAATACCTGTTCCCATACGTGTCATTGATGGAACCTATGTTAGTTCTGGGCCTATCACACACCACACGATCCCACTTAAAGTTACTACAGGTGATGGGCACGTAGAATACTTGTCTTTCGATGTCCTTCCTTCTCCTTTATACCCCATTGTTTTGGGCTTATCCTGGCTACAACAACATCAGCCTACGATTTCTTGGCAGTCTTTACAAGTGGAACTTGATTCAACATACTGCAAGACTTCTTGCTATCCTCATCAACAGGTACTACAAGTCTCTCGAGCAACAATACCACAAGAATATCAAGATTTCTCGGATGTATTCGACAAAAAGCAAGCAGAAACTCTTCCTCCTCATCGCATTTATGATTGCCCTATTGAATTATTGCCTGGGTCTAGCATTCCATACGGACGTATATATCCACTCTCTCAACCTGAATTAGCTCATCTCAAGGAGTACTTAGAGGAGAACCTTAAGAAAGGGTTCATCAGACCATCCACCTCCCCAGCTGGTGCAGGGATCTTTTTCGTCAAGAATAAAGATAATACATTGAGGCCCATCATAGACTATCGTGAGTTAAACAGAAGAACCAAAAAGAACAGGTACCCTCTACCACTGATCCCCGAATTAGTGGAACGCCTCAGTAAAGCTACTGTTTACACCAAGCTGGATTTAAGAGGCGCATACAATCTGATTAGGATCAGAGAAGGAGACGAGTGGCTCACAGCCTTTCGGACTCGCTACGGTCTCTATGAATATCTTGTTATGCCTTTTGGGTTGTGTAACGCCCCAGCAACCTTCCAGTTTTTTATCAATGATATATTCAGAGATCTATTGGACGTTTGCTTGGTAATATATTTAGACGACATCCTAATATACTCCCAAAACATGGAGGACCATAAAAAACATGTCCGTTGGGTTCTAAATCGATTAAGAACACACCATTTGTACGCCAAACTTGAGAAGTGCTCCTTCCACACTGAAGAAATCACCTTTCTGGGTTATAAAATTACCTCTTCTGGTGTTAAAATGGAAGATGGAAAAATCGACACCATTCTTAAATGGCCTACCCCAACCAACAGGAAACAGGTTCAGCGTTTTCTAGGATTCGCAAATTTTTATCGCAAGTTCATTAAAGGATTCTCAAGCATTGCGAAACCTCTATGTAGACTCACAGGTACTCAAACTCGTTTCCTATGGACACCTGAAACTGAACATGCTTTTAACTTCCTCAAGAAATGCTTCACTACTGCTCCCATCCTTCGATTCCCAGATGCAAATCTGCAGTACATCCTAGAGGTTGATGCCTCGGAGTACGCTCTTGGTGCAATTCTCTCACAGCGTAAAAGTCCTTCAGAACCTATCCATCCAGTAGCATTTTTTTCCAGACTCATGACCTCAGCCGAACAAAATTACGCAGTTGGAGAGAAAGAACTTCTCGTGATTAAGTCAGCTCTTGAACATTGGAGGCATCTCTTGGAAGGTACAATCTACCCAATATTGATTTATACCGACCATAAAAATTTGGAATATCTACAGTCCAGTAAAACCCTCTCTGCCAGGCAAGCTCGTTGGAGTTTGTTTTTCACCAGATTCAACTTCCTTATTACTTATCGGCCTGGCTCCCGAAATGGTAAGGCTGACTCTCTATCTAGACATTTACTTCGGCAGGACCTTGAAAAAGAACCTCAAACCATCCTTCCACCACAACAGTTCCTTGGTCTCACGAATGACTTCATTCATACCTTACGTTCACAACAACAGCTTGATACAGAGCTTCCCAAGGACATACAACAAACCGACACCAGGGGAATTTCTCATGTTAAGGGTAAAATATACATACCTCCCAACCTCAGAGAAGAGGTCTTGCATGACCATCACGATACTCCTCTATCAGGACACCCAGGCATCCACAGAACCAGTGACCTCATTGGTAGAAATTTTTGGTGGCCTAATCTCAGACAATCAGTACATAACTACATCAAGTCTTGTCATGCTTGTACTGTTGCTAAGTCACAAAAGACCAAACCATCAGGCTACCTCCAACCACTACCCATTCCAGAAAGACCTTGGCATACTGTTGGTATGGACTTTATTGTTGAATTGCCATTATCTAATCAAGCCAACACCATTTTAGTTGTTGTTGATTTATTGACTAAAATGGCTCATTTCATTCCCTATAAAAAGCTGCCCACAGCCTCAGAAACTGCATCCCTGTTCCTGAAACATATCGTTCGACTTCATGGTCTA
Source organism: Bombina bombina (assembly GCF_027579735.1). Lineage (NCBI taxonomy): Eukaryota > Metazoa > Chordata > Amphibia > Anura > Bombinatoridae > Bombina > Bombina bombina. The sequence continues at coordinate 1,146,686,305 of NC_069503.1, read as the reverse complement.
CCATCCGTCATTGTATCCGACAGGGGCTCGCAATTCACATCTAAGTTCTGGAAACAATTATGTGCTGTTCTTAAAATCAACCATCGCTATAGTACAGCATACCACCCGCAAACTAATGGGCAGACTGAGCGTGTTAATCAGTGGATTGAACAGTACATTCGCTGTTACTGTTCCCACCAACAAGAAGAATGGGAGAACAACATTCCTATGGCAGAATTCGCCTACAATAACTCTTTAAATGGATCTACTAAATGTTCACCCTTCTATGCGAATTATGGCTACCATCCACCATTCCATCTATTCCCACATCTGAACACCTCCTCACCTCATGTCGACGATACAGCAAATTCTTTATCAGACATCTTCAAATTCCTTAAAGACAATATACAATTGGCTCAGCAACATCAGAAAAGATATTATGACTACAAAAGAAGTAAGCCACCACTCTACCGGTCAGGGGATATGGTTTGGCTTTCGACCAAACATCTGAAATTAAAAACACCCTCACGGAAATTTTCACAATTATACATTGGTCCTTACAGGATAACTAATGTCGTCAATGACAACGCTGTAACCTTAGCTCTTCCTCCAGAGATCCCAGTTCACCCCACATTTCATGTGGCATTGATAAAACCATATGTTCCAACCAGGCTACAATCTACTAATCAACCTCAGCCTCCTGTGGTTCTGGTGGACGACATATATGAAATTTCGTCCATTCTTGACTCCAGACATCATCATGGGCAGTTGCAGTATCTGGTTAGGTGGAAGGGCTACTCATCTGAAGAGGATTCTTGGGAACCTTCCACCAATCTCAATGCTTCTCGTCTGATTACTCGTTACCACCATAGAAATCCGGACAAACCTGGACCCTCTGCTGCGGTGCAGCTTCCTTGAGGGGGGGATCTGTCATGTTATTATGTGCATGTCTGTACACCTTTAAGCAGGCCTTACTTAAACCTACACCTCCCCCTTCCAGGTGCCAATTAATGTTAGTTTGCAGCATGCTATGTTGTGTGAAGCAGCTTGTTCTAAACCTCCTGGCTAAGTGATTATCCTCTACCTAATCGTTGGATTACAACTATAATACTTTTGGGTATTATCAACCTACTATTCCTATACATTCATCCTCTTATGGACTTATATTACAGTTCGTTTGCACAGATATCCAGGATTACTGCCTCTCATTGCCGGTATAACCAAACCGTTTCACTGACAACCTCCTCTATCAAACACAGTGAGTTACTACTCTAAACTACCGCTACAACTTTGAACAAACTTGCTTTCCAGCAACCCGGCAATTCTTATACTTATTCACCGGCTAATCTTGCTCACTGAAGCCGCGCTGTTAAGCTTCTCACACAGCGTGTGCCTGTCAGCGTGTTCTCGCACGCCATTGGATAATCGTCACACACCCCTCAGAGGCTGTCAGCTTTCTGCAGCGCTGGCTCGTCTCCCTCACAAGCTCTCTCTCTATTGCCACCCAAACAGTACATAATACTTGAAGGCTCTTTAAACACTCTCCATTTAGAGTTGTACATCCACTTGTTCTCTAAACTTGCAAATTGTACTGAGGAAAGTATTGCATCTCAAACAGACGCTCTGATTCAATTGACTCTGTGCTAACTTGCTTTACCAACTCTCTCCTGTAACCAGTTAAACAGGGGTAAATAACCTTTACTCAATTCCTATACTCTCTCCTTTCTGCAGTTGAGATCCATAATCTCTAGTTACTAACTAGATATCTGACACCCAGTGAAGTATGAGACATACCAGACTGGGACAAACCCAGTGAAGTATGAGACATACCAGACTGGGACAAACCCAGTGAAGTATGAGACATACCAGACTGGGACAAACCCAGTGAAGTATGAGACATACCAGACTGGGACAAACCCAGTGAAGTATGAGACATACCAGACTGGGACAAACCCAGTGAAGTATGAGACATACCAGACTGGGACAAACCCAGTGAAGTATGAGACATACCAGACTGGGACAAACCCAGTGAAGTATAAGACATACCAGACTGGGACAAACCCAGTGAAGTATGAGACATACCAGACTGGGACAAACCCAGTGAAGTATGAGACATACCAGACTGGGACAAACCCAGTGAAGTATGAGACATACCAGACTGGGACAAACCCAGTGAAGTATGAGACATACCAGACTGGGACAAACCTGAGCTTGAGGGTCCAGCACCAACATCCAGCTCTGTAAAATATTCAATCATCATTGGATATCATTAATACAAATCTGAACTTTGACACAAACAATCATACATTGTTTTTCACATTGACAAAGTTAAACATTTTAATTCTTCACGTGAGTTCATTGTTTTCTAAAATGTATTTATAAATACAGAGATCGTGTATATTTATTTTCAATCTTTTATGTTGTTGACTGTCCCTTTAAGTCATTTTATGTATTCTTGCATTGTCATCAGTTATACATTGATCTGTCATCTTTAATTTTATATTGCTAGTATAGCTTTTGTAATTTAGAAGATTGAAAATCAGGATACTGTGTTCATTTATACTTATTAATGTATACATTTGACCAACATGTCTAAAGTAATGCCACAGTTACAGCTAACACATGTTCATGTCTCTGCTCAATTATATCTTCCATGATCATTGCGCAATAATTAAAAGCATAATTGCGCATCCGTGATTATGAATTGATTTGGATCTAGTAGTGTCATGAGTATAATTTGTAAAGCTTTCACATTTATTTACAATTGTGTATCACAATATTCCAATAGGATCATTGTAAAGATTGAATTATACAAATTAATAGTTCTAACTTTTGTATGAATCGATATTCAATGTATGAAATTGCAGATGATAGGGATTTCACGGTAGTGCAATTCCATTTTAGCTCTGACGCATATTCGGGATAGCGCAAGAAAAAGCATTATTCCTATTTGATGTGACGAATCTAAATTCAGATGTCTAGCAACATAGGTAACGTCTGTTGTGAGAGAGGTTTAATATGACTATATACACATTGCTTAAATATATATATATATATTTATTAAAATATATGAAGTTTGATCTTTACTTGGTTCAGCCTCTGTCCCACTTCCTCCCAGGTCACCAATTGGAACTGCACTGGCCTCTGGGTCGGGAGTTTCAGGACCAGCAGCTGGGTACTGGGAGGGGGCAGAAGAAAATCTGTGGGGGAAACGGAGATGGAGGAGGGTGCATAAAGTCTCATGAGTTTGTAGGAAAAGTTTCCGTTGGGGGGGGTGCCTGGCTCCTCATCTCTCCGACGTGCACTTCTCCACTCCCTCATGAGGCGGACTTTATTACGAAGCTGCAACCTCATATCCCCGAATCTCCGCATTATTTGCTCCGTGCTCCTCGACATCATGCACCAAATTCACAGAAATGGTGATAGACACCCAGAGGGCCCTTTTGATCGCCGCACTCGTCGACCTCTTCCGAGTCCCAAACAGCTGAGGATAAAACTCAACCACGTGGACCAGTGCAGCACTTTCCGCTCGGGTGAACCTGGGAGACATACTGGCTAGTGGATATAGCAACAGGCATTACCATGGGACCTGGTATCTGTACATCTGATTTGGATAAAATACTGTAATTTTGCTAGCATGTCTGTGAGGCCATACTGACTCAAGTCATGTTTGTGTGATGAACTCTGATTGGCCGTTAATGGTTCATGGATTCATATCTTTGTAACTTCCATACACATACCTCCTGGGGGTGCTGTTACTACATTTTGCACGTACACTTTTCTTTCGAATTTGAGAATGGAATGCATATATGTGACGCATATATAATATATGGAATCCGTTAAATATTAATCTATTTTGATGACATTTGAACTAGATTTTATTTTTAATCACAATAGTAAATATTTTTACATCTGTGGGGAGTAGTCTGTATCAGAAGAATTATTTTATCAAAGTATAAAAATAATTAATTTGATACAGGAAATGTATTTAAAATCATTTTGGATCTGGCATTTTAAGTTAAACAGGAGCATTTGGCTAACATTTACCACACCTCCATGACTCATAAGATAACAATGTAAATTATCTTGGATCACGTGTGTCCAAAAGTTACCTTTTTGCCAGGAAGAGAACCCCTGCTGTTTGTAAACACAAAAGAGAAACACAGGTGGAGTCCTATTGTCTAGAAACTATTGTGAATATATTTACAAAGCTATGTGCCACACTCATATGTTAATGAGATGCCTGCTGGCTTAGGGACCTACTCAGTCTACCCCCACATATGAGCAACCAGACATGAAATTCTTAAAGGGACACTGAACCCAAATATTTTGTGATTCAGATAGAGCATGTAATTTTAATCAACTTTCTAATTTACTCCTAGTATCAATTTTTCTTCATTCTCTTGGTATCTTTATTTGAAAAGCAAGAATGTAAGTTAAGGTGCTGGCCCATTTTTGGTTAACAACCTGGGTTGTTCTTGCTGATTGGTGGATTAATTTAACTGACCAATAAACAAGTGCTGTCCAGGGTCTGAACCCAAAATAGCTTAGATGCCTTTTTAAAATAAAGATAGCAAGAGAATGAAGAAACATTGATAATAGGAGTAAATTAGAAAGTTGCTTAAAATTGCTTGCTCTATCTGAATCACGAAAGAAAAAATAAATTGGGTTCAGTGTCCCTTTTAAGGTCTGTGAGGAAAGAAATGTTTAAATGTATAAAAAAAATTAAATCAAATTGTGTTCCAATGCTGTACAAACAATTAACTGATAACCAGCATAATATTGTACCACATATCTCAATGTATAGATAAATTAAATGTGTAAGGAAGTACATGAAAAATGACCATTATTGCATTATATGTATAATAATCACGTTTTAAATGTATAAATATATAGTACGATCACAAAACCCTTAGTTGACTAAAAACCAAATTATACACTAACAGGCTAAGACATACATTGCTTACACGCATGAAACCCAAATTAATAATTGTTTCCAAAATACTGGATTACTGCCCCTTCCAGTAATGCATAAAAAGATATTGATAAATATATATACATGCATATAAGTGGGTATGGATGTGTGTGTGTATGCATGTGTGTGTGTATGCATGTGTGTGTATGCGTGTAAATATATGGAGATTGATGTATATATAAATTATCTCCCTATGTTAAAGCCCATGTACATATATTTTTAATAAGGCGGTGACCAAATGATAAGCCATGAACACATGAATACTTATTTAAATATCTGGTCAATGTGTGAAGTCTAGCTCACTGATTAGATAAATGAATATATAGATATATGAAAAATAAATTCTAAGAATGATAAAATATAAGAAAGTTATATGTTCATTTTTATGGCACAGCTCACCATCGCCATCTTGGGCCAGTTAGTAAAAGTACAACCGGCTATACTTAATATTGGGTGAATTATTCCCACAAGTTAATTAGTATTCATCCAATCACAGACTACAAATCCTAATACCTCAGTGAATGGCTGTTAGAAGGTAGGGCGGAGTTATAGTTCAGGATAAATTGAGTTACCAAGCACTCACAAGGAACTCTGGGTTGGAGAAAAGTGAGCTGGAAGCGCTGTCAAAAATTTCCCTGAAAGAGAACTTTGAATCCTGGCTGCACCCACTCTAGAATTTTTGATATCCTTGGGATTTTTCCTGTTGGACTAAAATACTGTTTGATCAGAGATAACTGAAGGTTTGGAGGGCAACATTTGTGGGGAAGTATAAAAAAAAAAGAATTTACATATAAGCAGTTATTGCATTTAAGGTCCTTATTAAGATTGGTATTAGATAATTATAGGCCCATTTTTTTTTATATTTATGTACTACCCCTATAGGTTGGTTTATATTGTCTAGGAATCTAATTCGCCTAACAATACAAGAAATCCTTTCATAGATATTGTGTAGTTAAATTTTAGCTTGCTATAAGGAAATCTCTGGGTGTTATATTTTAAATATATTTAATTTAGTTATATTATATTCCCTAAGGCTGAGACTTGTTGAGGCATCAAAGGTTTTTAATTGTTTACTGGTTATATACATCCCTTCTGAATCGGATTAATTGCTATGCATTGCTAAGTATCAGGATATAATTTTAATGGTAATATTTGCCTAAGATTGTATTAAATAGCCGTTGTTAGTAACACATTGCATAATTGGCTCATGCTGATTTATTTTACCTTGTTATAGACTTCACTGTTAGATTTGTACCCATAGGATCAAAGCGAAGTGTAGTAGCATATTTTATTTCATAGTGTATCAGAGTTTTTGTGTATAATTAAATGGTATCGCTTGTTAGTATCTTGTTTAATGTTTAATAAATCTGTATATATTTTTCCAAACTGAATCCTCTTTACTCCACAAATCTAATTTGCTGTGTTTAAAAAGATAACCTGATTAGAACTACAGAAAAATACAAATATATGGGAGGTTACTGATGGGACAATAGTAAATTATTTTGTAACCTAGTATATATTAACACGGAGGTTACTGCTGAGATAGTCATAAATAATCTTGTAATCTATGATATATAACACGGAGGCACAGCTGATGATCACTGATATTTTTCATAGCGATATTTTGTGTAGTAAATTTGTATTTTTTTTTTAACAATTTTTTATTGAGGTTATAAGCAATATGACAAATAATATTCATCCAATGACAATAAGAATAAAACAGCGTGATATATAACACTTACCCAGAGATATAGAAAAAGAATAGATATACAACAGTTCAGGGTGTGGGTTTTGAGCATCTCACAAGAGGTATGAATACAATATCCATGGAATATACAGTTGTATCTGGTTTCGAACTAGCTGTATTGTAACTTAGGGAATTTACAACCTGCGTTTAATAGATGCAAATATCATTGTGAAATAGACACGACAGACATGTCAGTGATGAATAATCTAACCTCATTTTTATAGTATTTAGAGAGTATGGTTCCCACCTTGTCATAAAGAACTTCATAAAATTATATGTTCTAGGAAAGTTGGGACAAGAGTGGGTTAGGAACTGTTTGGCCACATTTGGACCAAATTAGTGAGAAGGGGGGAAAGGAAATTCAGCGGGCAAGAGCCGCTCTAATCGGAGTGGGGGGAGTGGGGGGAGGGGAAAAATGGGGAGCGGAGCCATATAGGATACCAGCGTAGTAGAGTAAAAGGGAGGGGAGGGTAAGGGTCATGTTGTATATTTATAAACGTGGGCTTCAGAGGGGCAACCTGCAATCTCTATGACTTGTTTAACCAAATGAGGTGTATCTATTATAGGAGTCATACACAGGAAGCCCTAGGTAATACGGTATGTTAGCGTCTTTTAAACATTACGTATAGTGCTCTATTAGATGCAAGGTGGCTGAGGCGTTTCACTATCCACTCCAACCAGTGTTCAGCTACCTTAATTAAGCTATATTACTTTGAGGTCCCGGCCGCTGACCCAGTAGTATATTAATATAAACATTAGGCATGAAAAATATGATAGCAGTAACGTTAACTGCGGAGCTGAAGGCGTGTAACTATAGGCTCTGGTACTGCAAACCTTCCAAAAGAAGCGTATAAGGAGTATATCTGAGTCTAATATAAAATCCTCAAGCTACTTTAAGAGGAGAGACTCATACAGGAGATAAGTACAAATGCATAGCAATTAGTAAACGTATAGGAAAACTATAATATAATATAACTTTACGCACACGGCCATCAGAAAACATGTAAGTTACCTTGTATGGGGAAGGAATTGCTCTGGGGAATATTAGGATGGATGAGTGAATGAGTAATTAAACACTAAGCGAGCGGCACCAAGATGAAGACGATATGCTCACCAGGAAGATTTAGTTAGGGGAGTTGTTACGGTTACCCTTAGTCTCGCTGAGAGATGGACCGCTTAGTAGCCTGGATCCCTATTGCTAAAGAGGGGAGAAGCTGCTTTCCATAGTATTCTATATGAGTCTCGCAAATATAGAATAATCTCCCTTAGCTGCAGTACAGCTAGGATACCCTTCTGCCCACAAAAACGAGTCAACGCTGCGATTGAGGGTCAAACAAGAACTCAGGACTGGGATGCCCAGCCTGCTTTTTATTAAGGTTACATGCACACAGGGCACTCCCAGGGGGAGAGGGGGGGAAGCACAAAATCCCCCATCACACATTTAGATAGAGAGCACTGTCCTTTGACAGGCCACAATAGGATTACAGTACTTAAGATAACAAGTTTACAAGTTCATCTTATCAATTAGCAGTCTGGCTCCGGAGGTGATTAGACAATGGGATTGGTTATCTCTAAACTTAGAGCTGAAGCCAGCAAATGTGTATTTAGGCAATAGTTTCTAAAAGCTGAAAAAAGTTAACTCTTTATGAAATGATACTTGTTACGGTTTTCTTGGAGCCCTTCTTAGGCGCTGGCTTGCTGGTTCAGGCATTGCTGCTGGGAAATAAGCTCTTCACAACAAAATAACTAACGCTTCTGTAACAGTGCTCCCTTTCTGTGGAACACTCTGGCAGACACGGTCTGACCCCTTTTCGGGGCAGACTAAGGCTGTCCAGACCGCTGGTTATGCGGGGCTGAGGTCGGTTTGTCTGGACAACCCGTCGGCGTTGCCATTCTGTTTCCCAGGTCTGTAAGTAATGGTGAAATTGAAGGGTTGCAACGATAAGCTCCAACGTAATAGCCTGCCGTTATCTCCAGAGACCCGGTTCAGCCACACCAACGGGTTATGGTCGGTGACCAGAGTGAACTCCTGCCCATATAAATAGGGAGTCAATTTCTTTAATGCCCACACCAAAGCCAAACACTCCTTTTCGACCGCTGCATAGCTGACTTCGCGGGGCAGGAGCTTCCGGCTGATGTAGGCAACTGGATGCTCCCCTCCATCTTCGCCTACTTGGCTGAGGACGGCTCCCAGCCCAAACATGGAAGCATCTGTGTCTCCCGCACTGGTGAGAGCTCTCGCTCCGTCCGGGCTTGGGCCCGTGTAGTCACTGGGTCCACCTCGTTGTTGCATACTGGAGCATAGGCAGAAGTCATGGGGCCCAAATCGTTGCCCAGTAGTACTTCGGCAGGTAAATTATCCATTAGGCCCACGTTCACAGCCCCCTTTCCCGCTCCCCAATCAAGATGCACTTTAGCTGTTGGAATTTTGTACACATCCCCCCCCCGCCACTCTAACGGCCACAGTCTGTCCGGATCGCTTGTGCTCTGGCACCAAATGACTCTGTACCAGCGTGATAGTAGCCCCTGTGTCTCGCAATCCCTCGGTAGATCGCCCCTCGAGCCATACCCTCTGCCGATGGTGCTGGCGGTTATCTGAGGCAGCATATACAGGGTCTGCCTCGTGAAGCGGCCCCACATATCCCTCCATAGGGGCCTCTTGGTTAACACAGAGGGCCCGGGCCAGACGATAGGACCCAGAGGGGTAATTGTAATTCCTGGGTGTCTGGTGCGTATTAAGGGGGCAGCTAGCCATGAAATGCCCTGGTTGCTTGCATCGGTGGCAAGTCGGTCTGGGACGCTCAGAGCTGTTATTGGGTGGTCCTGAGTGTCGGACGGGCCCTGTGGGCACTGGGGCTCGAAATTCAGCACGAGGGGGTGCACGGTAAACCTCTCTGGGTTCGACCCGTGCTGGAGCTCGGTAGTTCATGGGTTCGTGAAGACGGGAGTCATAATGTTCATCGGCCAATTTGGCTGCTTCTTCTAAGGTAGAAGGCCGCCTGTCTAGCAGCCATTCCTTCCCTTGCTGTTCCATGCCATTATAAAAATGTTCTAAGAGAAACAATTGTAAAATTTCCTCACCAGTCACCGCTTTACTTCCGCTCAGCCAGTGATTTGCCGCTCTCCGCATTCGGTGCGCCCATTCCATATGGGTATCGTTAGGCTTCTTTTTCATGCCCCGAAACTGTCGGCGATATGTGTCCGGAGTTACAGCGTACCGTCGCAACAGTGTCTCCTTAACTAGCTCATACTGTGTCACTTCCTCAGCACCCAGAGTACGAAAGGCTTCCAGGGCTCGCCCGGATAGTTTCCCAGACAATATCGTGGGCCACTCTCTGTTGGGAATCTGGTGCAGGGCACATTGCCTTTCGAAGTCCGACAAATATTCATCAATCCCTGTCTCGCTCTCTAGGAAGGGTCGAAATGCTGCATAGGGTATCTTGGGCCTCCCAGCATTTTCGACAGGGATGATTACCTGCGGGGCTTCAGCATTGCGGTGTGCATTCGCTAGGTTGAGTTCGTGGGCTCGAGTCTCTCGTATATCCTCATCCGCCTCCGCCATCAACTGCTGTACCAATTCCATGGAGGGGTTCGGCCCGTATAATGAGAGCCTTTCCCGAACAATCCTGGTTTTTTCATCACTAATCGTGGTCGGTGTTTCCGCCATTGTGAAGCTCTGATCCAGTTCGGTCAATTCTGTGATCAGCTCTCTCCTCGGCCGGTTGCTGGCGTACCCCCCTCTGCTTTCAAGTAAATCCTTTAAGGTTGTACGCTTCAATTTTTCGTAAGCGCTCTCCATCCGTTCTGTACCTCTCCTAGGAAATCCAGGAAAATCCCGCCGCTGCCGCCAAATGTTACGGTTACCCTTAGTCTCGCTGAGAGATGGACCGCTTAGTAGCCTGGATCCCTATTGCTAAAGAGGGGAGAAGCTGCTTTCCATAGTATTCTATATGAGTCTCGCAAATATAGAATAATCTCCCTTAGCTGCAGTACAGCTAGGATACCCTTCTGCCCACAAAAACGAGTCAACGCTGCGATTGAGGGTCAAACAAGAACTCAGGACTGGGATGCCCAGCCTGCTTTTTATTAAGGTTACATGCACACAGGGCACTCCCAGGGGGAGAGGGGGGGGAAGCACAAAATCCCCCATCACACATTTAGATAGAGAGCACTGTCCTTTGACAGGCCACAATAGGATTACAGTACTTAAGATAACAAGTTTACAAGTTCATCTTATCAATTAGCAGTCTGGCTCCGGAGGTGATTAGACAATGGGATTGGTTATCTCTAAACTTAGAGCTGAAGCCAGCAAATGTGTATTTAGGCAATAGTTTCTAAAAGCTGAAAAAAGTTAACTCTTTATGAAATGATACTTGTTACGGTTTTCTTGGAGCCCTTCTTAGGCGCTGGCTTGCTGGTTCAGGCATTGCTGCTGGGAAATAAGCTCTTCACAACAAAATAACTAACGCTTCTGTAACAGGAGTGTCACTAGGAATTAGTTTAGTTAGGGTAAAGTGAATGCAACAGGACACTTTCCACCATGACCTTCTGTAACATAGGGAAGTATCTATGTTTAGTCATATAAATCTAACACTCATATTCTCTCTGCCCAGAACCTCCAAAACTGTCACAGCCAGGGATAGTTAGTTATATATATGCAGCCCCCATTTATATTAGAATAATTACCTTAGTAAAGCAGGGCCATTTTATGGGTACACTCAGGACTAAATGTAATTCACATATGCTTGTCTATACATATATACCTTGATAGAAAATATAATTTGTTACAAGGAGCAGCAAGCAACCCTCTGAAGTCCTATAATAAAATAAAGTAAAAGCCTATGGTAACAGGAAACAATATAAACATAAACCCTCATCTACAACTTGATAATAAGCAACAGAGTTGTCGCCTTGACATTTTGGGGAGGAGATAAGAGGTAATTTTAAGCAATTTCCTAAAGCAATATCAAAGTAATGGAACTTGGGGAAAAAACATTAGTATTTGCGAGCTATGTAGTCTGAATACTGGAGACTTGCTAGCTCTTCTGTCTAGGCCTACTGTTACTTCAGCCCACTCCAACTGTATCCCTGAGTCTCATGGCAGGTTGAGCTGTGTGCCTCAGTTGCGGTGCGGCTGTAGCTAGGGGAGTTGCAAGTCTCTTTGTCTCCCTACCCGGGTCACGGCCCGGTTTGTAGAATCCAGGAGCGTTGCCTGATATACCCTCAGTGGAGGACTGGAAGCCCTCATCTGACCTGTGTGTCGTATGCATCCGTGTTGGCCTCGGATGGATCTGGGAGCTCTCTCTCCAAGGCTGCCGGCGCTCAAGACTCCCATACAGGTTAGTTTTGACAATATTAAAGGGAGTTTGAGCTATCGGCTGTATATTGGAAACTCGAGTCAGATTGTGCTGCTGCAGCCGTGACGGGTCTAGGCGTATTGCGCTATGGATCTCCGGCTCCGTGTAAACGAAGGAGGGCTGTGCTATGCGGGTCTGCACATCAGTATCTGCTAGGTCCAAACGCTCAGGTAAATTTGTATTTTTAATAACAAAATTATATTGTGCAAACAGTGATTTCTTAGAAATTAAACAAGCGTTTTTATCTTATTAAATACCATACTAAAATAGCTATGTCTTCAACAAAAAGCGACTAGCACATCTGTACATGATGAAAATGTACCCTCCTCAAGATCCTCTGTTCATGAAATGGTTCAGGCAGGAACTCTTAAAATAGAGGCCATGAAGCACCTCAGGACCAGGCTTGATATTGGGGATGATGTATACACTTATATCAAGGGGTTTAAGGCTAAGGTCAAAGGTTTAGTTAGATATGTAGGTTGAAGATGGTGAATTTTACCAAGTTTTACTGAAGCTTAGTCAATGTAAAGAATTAAAAGGCTGTGATGAGAGAATTTTCAAAACTTGACCGATCCTAATGTATTTGAGCTGTAAGATGTCTAGCCAATTGGAACAGCTAAGGGGTGAAAATTATTCATTGCGAGAATTCAAAAAAGGCTTTGTTGACAGAAAGTTAGAGAGTCTAGAAGCTAATAAAAAAGATGTCTGCCCTAAATGAATATAATCAGAAATTAGTGGCTAAATTCAAAGTTTTAGAAGATTATGAAAATTGCCAAAACGAAAATAAAACTTTAAAAACAAGATATCTTAGGGCTGAAAAAGAACATGAACAGGAAATAAATGAATTAGATAAACAAATCAAAAGCAATAAGGAAAGGAGCCTTTGAATAATAACACTAGCACTCAATTAAGGACTGGGTCAAAATTGAGTTTCGAAATATAAGGCAGGAGGATAAACAAAAATCCCCAAATTATAGCCCTAATTCAGGCCCAGAGATAACCTTCCCCCTTAGGCCATTACCTAACTCTGAAGGGCAAGATAAGTATTACGCCTCAGAGGAAGAAGGCAGTTACTATAGAGGGTCAGAAGGTGGGGGGGGGGCTAGCTTCTCAGACAGCCTATATAAAAATAGACGGGTACAATTTCAGCATAGTGAAGATCAAATTGCTTTCTTCACTAAAAGGAGCTTACAGTATGGCCGAAGATTATCCCAAATTTGAGAGCTCAAAATTTAATTTATTTTATGAAGCCTTAGCCCCTCATATCAGTCAATTTGGCTAGAGACTTTGATGAAAACTGTTCATTAGATAGGCTGATTAGGGAAAGTACAAAATTATATACCATACAGCAAACCAATGACCATAGGAATAAAAGAGAGAAAAAGCCCAACCCTAAAGTAGTGGCCGAAACTAGGGTGTCACTTAGCCCCCTCAATTTAGAATCCAAAAAGAAGACTTATGCAGAAGTGACCAGAGAAAACAGGCCTAGCCCACAAAGCTTTGAATCTGCCCCTTTTCTGCCCCTTCCCCATCAAGGGCTGTCGCGCAGAGGGAGTATACCCAAAATGGGGGGCACAACCGGATAAATAGGTATCCCCTAAAAGAATACCCAAAAGGCAATAGGTATCCCCAAAATGAATACCCACAAGGCAGTAGGTATCCCCAGGCGCACCCCAAGAAAGTAACACACGACAAGCTGAACCCCAGGGGCAACCACGTCAGGATAGAAACAGCGGCCCTGATTCTGAGGGGACACAATGATCCAGGAATCACTACTATGGGGCATCAAGAGATATGCCCAGGGGTAGAGGTAACTTGTGCAATCAAGTAGATCAGCTTACTACCCAGTTAAATCGGTTGAGTGAACAATTTGCTAATATGAGTCAAGCGTTTACGGCTCAGCAACCGAATAATACTTTTTTAGCGGTACAGCCAGTGGGCCACAGGTACAGTTATAAATACTCCGATATCATCTGAGGGGAGAGAAACACGGAATGAGATAATGAATGTTAATACTACTAATCGAATTCTCTCCCTACAGCCCAGCAACGGAAGGCCTGAATGTGATGACAGGTGTCCCCAGCCTATTTTTCAGTTTTTACTAAGTATTATTCCCACAGATGGACACGCAGAACAATCCCCACAGGAGGAAGTATACCCTAACTGCAGTGCTGTATGCAGGAAACCCGTTATCCCTATTGCAGAGGAGGCGGTCAATAAGGATTATGCCGTGTCATGTGATGTAATGAACCCAAGTAAACTGTGGCGAAGTCCACCAATGTTTAAACATAACTTTTTGTGTTAAATGGTAGAAACTGCAGGGAGATATTATGTATCAACTGAGATCCAGGATTCTGTTACTAACCCTATCATGGGATTAATTGATACCGGATCTCAGGCAACTATTCTATCCCACAGGTACTACACACATCTAGATGAGCTAACGCCCCACAAACCTAAACTAAGGGAATTTGATGGTTCACTAATAAATGTTGAGGGGGATTCCCTCAAAGTTTGGGGTACGGCATGGTTAAAGCTGGGAAACAGGGTAATAAGACACCCTGTCATTATAGTGGATCTGCCAACTGATCGTTTGATCATTGGTATTGATTTCCTGAAGTGATAAAGCACCATAATTGCATAAATAATGTAATCTGGTCACAAGTCAAAAGACCTATTAATTATGAGCGGCAGACATAACAGTCACGTGGTGGAAGAGAAGACAGATGCTGTGGAGATTCATTTCAGGAATAACACTGTACCTGAAGTAACTATCCTGCAGATAGATGATCAGACTTCCCTAAGTGGCTCTGACGATCATACGATTCCTCCTGGAAAGATAGCCAATATTTCCCTAGATGGCAATGTATTAACCATATCTCTCCACAAATGGGACCCTAAATCCCCTAAAGGGGGAGATATCTCAATTCCTTGCAGAAATTGATAGTTAAAGATTATCCATTTATCCCTTTGCAAGTGCATGACCTTGGAAAAACCAAGTATGCCAAATTAAACTTAAAACAGGAAGCTAGCTACATAAGCGAAGGCTTATTGGCACAGATAGCTGAACCCAAAGGGATTAAATATCTTTCTCCCTAAGATCACTGGGTCCATGGCCTAGATTCAAATTTGAAAGCTATAACATTACAGCTGATTTTGAAGGAGAGGTTTAATGAAAAGAAATATCCTGTGCACATTATTGATGGCTATGAGAGAGCTAAATTATATGATAGGGATGGCAATTTTCTTACCTCCTCTAAAAAAGGAAAAACAGCACCGGATATGACTGAAAAGTTTCCACTTTTTATTACCCAATTTAATGGTAATCATAATCGCATAAAAAACATCATTACTAAACATTGGAGTATTTTGACCAAAGATCCTATTTTGGGTAACCTGATGGGTACTAAACCTAAGATTGTTTACAAAAAGCTCCTAATCTTAGAACCATCTTAGCCCCTAGTAAAATTGTCAAACATCAAAAGATAAATACTCCTATAGGTACTACGATAAGATAATTATCTTATGGTTCTTTTAAATGTAAAGTTAGAAGATGTAAGTTATGTGATCATATTGTACATAACAATAAGATCTTTAAATCTAATGTAACTGGACATAACTACTCCATAATTGGTCATATATCATGTGCCTCTCAGTATGTAGCTTACCTTTTATCATGCATATGTGGGGTCCAATACATGGGTCGCACCTGTAGAAGGCTCAGCATTAGATGGTCTGAGCACCAACGTAACATGATATAAAAATTGGGGTGTGTAAGAGAGCGCTAAAAAGCTGAATAGGTTAGGACCACAGTGTCATTTAATTAAACATAAAAATCAGACATAAAAAATTAGACATAAAAAATTACTCTCTTACAATCGTCTAAAAAGCTCATGGATCCATGTGAGAAATTATAACCGGTTAAAGCATATCGGTATACAATAAAAAAACAGTTTGTGCAGTGAACAATAAAAACTTTAAAATCAATGGTGTGATTGAGTGTTACACGTCAAATCTAAGCAGATCAATTAAATACTATCAATGTTCAAAGTAAGAAATAAGTCCAAATACCAACAAGTGGGTGAATTCTAGAAACAAAAATCCAAAGTGATAATATCCATTGAAAACAAATGTCAGTGTGGTATGTAAAGTCCCAAGTTGAAAAAAGGATTTAGTGTTCCATCAAGTGATTCCAAATAGTAATGGTCGTGATCTGAAAAATGAGCCAAACAATGATCCAAAAAAATAGTCCAAAATGAGTGACCCAAAAATAAATCCAATTAATCAGGGATGTGTAGTAAAAACAATCCAAATGTGGAATAAAAATACGAAAATGTGTAAAAAATGGTGTGGAGGTGAAAATTTGAAAAATCAAAAAGAATGAAAAAACATACACATCAACATTCAAAATAATAGTAAAAACCTGCAAAAAAACAATATATAAAGCAACAGCTAAATATACTCAAAGGTATAAGGAAATGTGCTCACCAGTAAGTCGACGCGTTTCGGTCTTTAGCAGACCTTTCTCAAGACTAACGAGTTGTTTACTGAAACCTTATATAGTAGTTCCTAGACTGATTTTGGCGCCAAATAGTGTTTGGTCCGCCCTTTCCTGTTTTCCCAATGTATGATGGGAAATATATCTTAGCTGCGACATATTATATATATATATATATATATATATATATATATATATATGTTGATCAATTTTATTTAATAGTGAATCTTCCATTCTTCTTACTATATTATACATTTAAGAGCAGTGATAGATAATGTTAAAAAATCGTGTTAAAAATAAAATCATCAATCTGTAGCTTCCTGTTGACCTATAGCCTGTATGACCCGTAATCACTTCCGGTTCAACCTGACGTGTTTCAGTATAGATATTTCTATTGTTACTGGCATGTTATCCCTTAGTTCCTGTATTGTAATAAGTATTTCATATATGTTAGGTTTCTTAATAGATATCCCAATTTGTTGCTGACGTTGTTCGTTTCTTAATGTATTCTTGTCTGTCCTCATAACGAATATATCGGATGTGGACATACCGGATGTGACGTCATTTCCGGCCATATATAATAACCGGATATGACCGGATATTACGTCATTTCTGGCCGTCTGTGGTAACCAAAACCGGATGTTTTGTCACTTCCGGTATTGGACTTCACCCGAATTTTGATAGCTTGTGATGTATAGATTAAATCTAGATGTGTAAGTCGAATTTAGGTGTATGTGTAACTCTGTGTTAGAACATCAGAAATGGGTTACTTAGGATACAATTTTTTGAAAACATATATTGGGGCTTGCGGAATACCCTGATTTCTTATATGCGTATCCTCTAATATAATTTATGTAAGGGTTTGTGGATATCAGTCCATGGGATCTACAATATATGTGCACCTATTGTATATACTCCTATAGTATAAATAATATTGCAAAAATTATATAAATTATATAAAAAATTTATATCAAAAACTCTATCAGAAATGTGACAAAAATATGACAAAGATATGAGATGCAGTAACACTATTCAGGATGAGGTAAACTTATACCCATCTGAGATATGACAACCGTTCTATTTGTATCTCATCTATATTCTTTTTGTGTGAGATAAATAATCTGTCTCAATCACGTTATCTAAATGGGGTTTGATATATTTTGTTAACCATTCTATGTTATTTTACATAGATGTAAAAATGGGTCGTTTTCGAGTGTTATATCCCATATTCTACTTAGAATGTTGTCATGTGTACTCGCCTAAGATTTTATGCTGTCATCTAATAGTGGTAAGGTCATAGTTAATATCAAGTGTAGTGTCTCTAAAAATTAGATAATGGAATCAGGTCTTCTTCACTAAAGTTGTTTCTGATAGCTAGTGTGAAAACACATGCATTCTTCGTGATCTCTCTAGTGCGTTTGAAACCTTATGTTCTAATCTAGCATCTTGATTTAACTCTGTTGTCTTAGGCAGTATGATAGATTCTGAGGTCCAGCTATTATCAATTAGTCTCTTCTGAGGGATATAAGATGTGAGAAGTCTTCCTTATGGTTTAGGCCCTTAGGGTAGAGACAATCAAGTAGAAAAATCTATTTTGATTCTTTAAATAGCAGTTTCTTTTCATGATCCCCTCCTCTCCAGCTTTTATTGACCTTTTCTATTCCAAGGAATTTGAAGTCTTTTATATTTCCTTTATGTGTTGTTGCAAAATGTTTATATAATGGAGTATCCGTTTTCAGTTTCTCAATACATAAGATGTGCTCCCTTATCCTATCTTTAAGGGTTCTAGATGTTTGACCCACATATTGTAGTCCACATGAACAGGAGATGACATATATTATTCCCCTATCTTGACATCTAATTAGATCCTGAATTTTATATTTTTCTTTCTTGCCGTGTGGGGAAAACTCATCAGTTTTTACTCTGCTTTTACATGCTTTACAGTTAGGGCATGGAAAGAAACCTTTAATGTGTTTTCCTTGTAGATCTGTGATTCTTTTTATCTTATTTTTTGGGATACTTGGTGCCAGTTTTTGCTTAAGGTTGTCGGTCATTCTATAGATAAACCTTGGTTGGGATATTAGTTTTTCGCCGATAACATCGTCTTCTTTCAGTATGCTCCAATGTTTCCTAATTATTTGTTCTATGATGAATCTGTTGGCGCTGTACTCTGTAATCAGGGGTACGTTAATGATATTGTCTTCCCCTACGGTAACTGGCCTTGTTTTGTATCTTAGGAGTTCCTTTCTGTCAATGCCATCAACTTCTTTAATATTCTCTTCTATGGTGTCTTTAGTGTAACCCCTCTCGATGAATCTTTCCTTTAAGACATTCGCCTGTTCTTTCCACTTCTGGGGATTAGAACAGTTCTTCCTAATTCTTAAAAGTTGACCCTTCGGTATGTTAGCCTTCCAATTGGGGTGATGACAACTTAGACTATGAATATAGTTGTTGCAGTCGACCTCCTTAAAGAAGGTTGACGTCTCAACTTTTCCATTAACAATTTCAATTGTTAGGTCTAGGAAGTTTAATTTTTTGTAACTGTATTCATATGTACATTGCAGGTTCATTTGATTATGATTCATCACATTGATAGTGTGTTTTAAGTCTTCCAGTGTGCATCTCCAGACTATCAGGATATCATCTATGTATCTCAAATATAGGACCAGGTCCGCGCCGGCCGGGCATGAGTCCCAAAATATTTGTTCCCATTTGCCCATATAAAGGTTTGCATAGCTCGGCGCGAACCTGGTCCCCATTGGTGTCCCGCAAAGTTGTTTATAGAATATGTTGTTATTACAGAAATAGTTATGATTCAGGATGAACTTTATGCCATCTAATAGAAATGTAAGTTGTTCCTCAAGTACTTCCGAATCCTTTTTGAGAAAAAAGTCGACTGCTTCTATGCCAGCTTCGTGTGGGATGCTCGTGTACGACGACGTCACATCACACGTGGCTAGTATGTAGCTGTCTTCCCAATCTAGTGTTTCAAGTATTGACAGGACTTGAGTCGAATCTCTAACGTATGATGGTAGTTTAGTGACATGTTTCTGTAAATTTCTATCAACATATTCGGAAATGTTACTTGTTAGAGACCCAATACCCCAGATGATGGGTCTTCCTGGTGGATTGTCTAGAGATTTGTGAATCTTTGGCAACTGATAAAAGACCGGAGTGATTGGATGTGTTGTCTTGATGTAGTTGTATTCTCTCTTATTTAGAATGTCTTGTGCTTTTGCGTTTGTCAGTAAGTTATCAAGTTCTTTTTTGTATTGGACCACTGGGTTGTTATGTAGCCTCTGATAGGTGTTATTATCACTCAGAATCCTCCTGCATTCTTCCTCGTACTTGCTTCTGTCCATGAGGACTATACCCCCTCCCTTGTCTGCTGGTTTTATTGTTATATTATGATTCTTTTCCAATCTCTTGATGGTTTCCATCACCAACGTAACATGAAAAATAACTGTAGGAATCATAGTATCCCTACCTAGACACTAATTTAATACATAATGGTGATATTGTTTTTCAATTACTTCCATTGAAATTATTCCCAAATCTCACCTTTACAACCGGTTTTATAGATTGAGACAGAGACCTACTGGATCCATGTGCTTAAGAGTATGCACCCAGATGTTCTCAATCTTAATATAGACCTGGCTGCATTTCATTAATCTCTTCTTGCACCGCTGGATCTAGTCGTCTTTTTCCCATTCTGATATCACCTTTTTCCGATGGCTGGATTCTATACTAGGTGCCTTATCAAATCTTCATTTCATTTTGTCCGACTTACTAGCTGATTCTACTAAGATGCATCAATTTATGAGTCCTATTGTTCCATACAGTCAATTTTTATTTATGATGTTCTATTTTCAGACATTCACTTCTGCCTGAATGATTGGTGGGCTAATATTTGCGTACAGTCTGGTATGGTCTTTCCACATATATCACATTCTATTATTTTTTGTATATCTGTTTAGGGTAGTTAGGCTCTTAACATTATTTAATACCTTTTAGTTCCAATACTAGATATACTTGCAGAATTACAAACTTATTCATGAGTCCGTGACACAGTGACCTTAGTTGTTAGCAGGTATATTACTCAAGAGGAATTTAATAACGAAAATTTATCGCTTCAAAAGGCTTGAATAAGTTTTCATAAATAATTCATTAGAGTATATCAAATGGATGCCATATAATACAGATTAGTTTTCTCACTCATGTTGACTGCGATTTTTGGTCTCTGTTATGATACTGATGATGGGTCTATATATAGTATGTATTTGAATGATGTGACACATCTGTGATGTACTAACCATTTCTTATGTTTTTGATATGTTTTAATTGAGTTAGGTGAATATTTTACGTATATTATAGAAAATTTTATCTATGGGATATATTAGCTCTTTTTGATGTAGGTGTTGATATATTCTGTCTATATACTTTATTAATATTTTACATTGGTTTGCCTAATTTCATAGGCTTAACCTAATCTTATTATTTTCAAACACTTCTGGTATGTCATTTACGATGTTACCCAGTCACTGCTAGCGTCTCACTACACACCCCATTATTTTAAACCACACCGGCCGTGATGAGAGGTGTGTACAGACACGGCATCATGATTGGCTAACATGGTTTTTAAATCAAGATCAAGTAATTTGTCTATCCTTACAGCCTGATGAAACGGCATGTATTATTGCTGAGAAATGCGTTGCTGGAATTTTAATGTGCTAATAAAGTTTGCACTTTTACGCTTTGCTTGCTCTGATACTTTTTAACCGGTATCTACCAATTGTGGACTTGTTGCATATCCCTCCGTCTGATCTGATTTGGTGTATGTCCACGCCTACCACCTGGGTGCACTGATGATTGGATAATCGCTACCCTTGGAGGAACCATCCGCTGTGGGAGTCTGATCTTCTATCGGCGTGACCCGACGCTGGCGTGTGGACGTCCTTGCACCAAGTCCATCGGGCGACTGTATAGGTCCTGTGCTGCACAGTGAGGCACTCCGGTTGTGCCTTTTTGTTTGAGAGTAGCCATTACCAGAGGGGGGCTGTCTGCTTATCTGTTGTTCCCTTACGATATCACCCTATGTGGTGCCTCTGTTTATCCTTGCTTCTTTAGGGTCTATTTCTAACATTACAGCTAAATGTTTTATTATCCATTTCTATAGATAATAAATCAGCGAAACACCTGTTTTTAGTTTTAAATAATCCCCGTAACCAAATATATATTGGCAACGATCTCTTACATAGATATACCATACAAATAGATTTGATTAACCTTTGCCTCTGGAGCAGGTTGAAAGGGGACTCTGAAATATTTCAGGATGAAAATGCAGCCCTGAAATTCAATCAGCAATTGCCATATGCGGTAAATATGAAGGTGTCTAATGATATTGTAATCCCTGCTGGGGCTGATAAATTTCTCTTACCCTTACAGGTAAAAAGGGGCCAGAAATTAAAAACTTCTGATACGCTAATATGCATCTCCCATAGAATGCAAAATCTGGGAATAACCATGACCCATACTCCCATGGTAAATATTGGAAATATTCCAATACATGTTATTGTGCATAACATGACCCCACAGGATATAACATTACCTCACAGGATATCACCTTATCCAAGGGAACTACCATAGGATATGCACTGGAATCAAGTTATTACACTTTTGGATTCCAGAATAATATAATTGGGCTAATACCTGAAGGATACTTAAATGAAGAACAGTTAATAGAACAATCCTTTGCATCTATGCCAGAGGGACTATTTACAATTCAGTCTATGTATCCCTTCATCTCAGAGGAAGGTATCTGTAAAATTTAAGAAGCCTCCATAGTATTTGATCAGCTGATCAAAGAGCAAGAATACCGCAATACCCAGAATCATGGGGGCAATGTAAATTATAATCAAGGGGATCTCACCTCCTAGGTTGGAAGATGCCTATGAGATAGGACAGCCTGAAATCTTTCCAGGATTTCAGCAAATAGTCAATGAGCAAATATCCTTAGCTAATGGCTGTTCCGATGATAGAG
This sequence comes from Bombina bombina, assembly GCF_027579735.1. NCBI lineage: Eukaryota > Metazoa > Chordata > Amphibia > Anura > Bombinatoridae > Bombina > Bombina bombina. Next base: position 1,146,663,709 of record NC_069503.1, on the reverse strand, counting down.
AACACCAACAGCTACGAGAGCTCCTGATGGAATACCAGGACATTTTTGCTAGGGATTCTTATGACTGTGTGACTACAGACATGCACATTGCAAGAATCCAAACATATCCCAATGCACCAACTGTATTTGTTAAACATGTCTCCGATTATGCTCTTGCAGAAATCGTATAAGCCCAATGGACAATGGCGTTTATGTGCTGACTTAAGACAGCTAAAGAAATGAGTATATATGTCTGGTTGGCCTGTTACCATACATTGACCAGTGCCTAGCGCAGATGCAGGGATCTAAAATACTCTCTGCCATTGATTGCGCGAGGGATACTGAACCATAAAGGTACATGAGGAAGACCAGTATAAGCTTGCATTCTGCTTCCAAAAGGTCCAGTATGTATTCCAAAGACTTCTTTTTGGATACATAAATTCAGGACATGAATTTGCTGTATTCATGCATAAAGTCTATGCCTGATGCACTGGAAAGGGGGACCTTATCTTATGTTGATGTGTTAATCAAAAGCACAGACTTTGAAGACACATCACAGAGCTTAAACATGTCCTCAGCCAACTTAAAAGGGCAGGTGTCAAACTATCCATAAAAAAAGCCCAATGGTGTTGTAACCGTGTGAACTTCTTGGGACATGAAGTTACTTCTGAAGGGTTAAATCCTCAGAAGAAAAAGGTGGAAGCTGTAATAAATTCTAAGAATCCAACTAACTTAAAGGAATTAAGATCATTCCTGGGTATGACAAACTATTCTTACAAATTTATTTATAATTATGCAGAATTAGCTAAACCACTGCTACATCTTCTAAAGAAGGATGTGAAATGGCACTGGAGTGAGATTCAAGAGAACAGCCATAAGAGAGCAGATTAGTCGCTGGCATTGGTATAATTTGGGCAAATGCATTCCCAAATAATTCTGTAGGTTTCAACATTGGACCAAGATCCAGTCCATTTGAGGAACTTACTGCTGTTCTAAAAACCATTGAGATGGCTATTGAACAAGGTATACATGATTTTGTGATCATTACTGACTCAAATTATGTGCGTGACAGTTCTGTTGAATACCTGCTGATTTGGAAAAGAAATGGCATGCAGAAATCTAACAAACCAGTTAAACATGGAAAGTTGTTCTGCAAGGTTGATAATCTAGTAGTTTTAAATGGATTAACCATACACTGGAAAAAGACCAATGGTCATTCCAGAATTCAAGGTCCTGATAAGGAAGGCAATGATCTTGCAGATTCATTAGCCAAACAAGGAGCCATAACTGGAGAGCTCCTTAATATTGACCACTTAATGGGTGCAATTGAGGTAGAGACCTTTACGAGAAACCAGGCCAAACAACAAAATGAGCCTAACCTGGTACAATGGAGTCAGGATTCTCCTAGTAATGATCTGATCACTAGTCAGAGAAGACCCCATTATAGGTATTTTCTATAAACATATAAAAGACCCTAAAAACAACCCCATCTCAAGACGATTGTATTGGTAAGGAAGATCTTAGATTCTTAATAAAATCCAAATCATAGTTCAAGTTACAGGATGGTTTGTTAATTAGAACCTCCACAGCAGGTATCCAACAATGGGTGGTACTTACTCAGTTCCGAGGTTTCATGCTTCAACATGCCTATGATGCTCCCACGTCTGGCCATCGTGGTGCCAAACTCATGTATGAAATATTGCGTGATTTTGCCATATGTTGGATGTTCAAACCTACTGTCAAGGTTGTTTAATCTGTCCACAGTTCCAGCCCACTGCACCAACGCATAGAGTGCCATTGCAGAAAAAGGGGATGGTAATGCCATGGTCAGATATACAAATTGATTTTATTGGTCCAGTAATTAGGTCATCAAGAGGTAACAGGTACATGTTGACAGTAACATGCCTATTCACCAAATGGGTAGAATACATCAGTGCACCTAACAATAGCGCTGAAACATGTGCAGCATTGCTCAACCACCACGTGTTTTCCAGATTTGGTTTACCCCAGAAAATCGAATCCAATCGGGAAACCCACTTCACTAGTGAAGTGATGACCAAGATGTGGAAAATGCTAGGGGTTAAAAGAAAGCTCCACATAGCATATAGAGCTGCCACTAGTGGTGGTGTAGAGCGTTACAACCAGTCTATTGTGAAAATCCTCAAAGTTTGAGAGTGAAACAGGTAAGGACTGGGATGTAAAATTGCCTCTGGTCCTAATGGCATTGATAGCAAGTAGTGCTACTAAGATGTCCACATTTGAATTGATGACTGGTAGAAGAATGGTTCTACCTCTGGTTCTATCTCAAGATTTACTGTATCCCACCTCAGACCAGAATTTAATAAAAGCAGCTACTGCGCATCAGTATGTAGAAAACTTCAGGAAGCATCTGCAGTATGCTTTTGCATTTGCTCAAAGGAACATAGAGAAACCCTCAACTGCCGCTAAAACTTATAATCTCAACACTTTCAAAAAGGAATATGAAATTAATGATAGTTTATCTTTATAACTTTGGAAGAGATCAGGTTAAGGAGAAGAAATTTCTTCCCTCATGGAATGGTCCTTTCGTCATTACTGACAAAATTTCTCCAGTTGTCTATAAAATAAGGATCCCCAAAAATGATGGTTCTATAGATAAATGGGTCCACATTAATCAGTTGCGAGCATGCTGTCATAGAAATGAAGTGTAGAAGATCAGGTAGAAATAAAGTATCTAGCTCAGTGGGTAAAGAATTTAAAATTCTAAGATCATGTATTTGAAGTATGAACGCCAAATACTTGTCAGTCATCTCTTCCTAGTAAGAATACGAGCCAATACAGATCCGATGAGAATGTTCCTCCTCTGATGGTCTCAGACATCGTGAGCCCTGATTAAATTACTACCTCGTGAGCATAGATGAGGACTACACTTTAATCCAGAGATCTACAGAAAGACAGCCAGATGACAGCAGGAACCCATGAGATGACAGCAGGAACCCACTACATAACAGCAGTGATCCCACCAGAGATGACCAGAAGAACGCCAGATGACAGTGGAGGTCCTGCCAGTGACCAAACTCCAGGAGGAAGGGGATATCACCCTCTAAAGAGTCCACAGGACCGAAGATTAACAAATGCCACAATGTTTTAAGGCATTCTGATAAACCCCAAAAGAAAGTCTACATGCTTCCAAAGGACACAATGATTAAGGGAGTGCCTTGGAATTGTCTGAAATTTTGCAAAACTCAAAAGGGGGTTACTATAGGAATACACTTCCTGCAACAAACGCACAATGGAGTGCCACCATCAAGCCTGGAGGTGAACTGAAACCCTCATCTTAACAGGCAGTTATTTGACCTATACCTGGTATGATACGTTGAGATAAAGACTCAATACATGAGTTTTTGAAATTGTTGCTCTATCCGGATCTGATAAAAGGTTGATCACACGTGATCTATCATCTTGCTGCCGGCTCCACTATGAAATTTCCAAACCTGTCTAGTATTCTCAGCCGGAGATTCCACTCCCCTGATGCTGCAGGGCGGCCGAAATGGAGAGGGGTTGCTGACTGAAGATACCAGACGATGAGCATAGCGAGCCTGCATGTTTGCTTTCAAGGATCTAAAAGCAAGAACCTAAAATCATCTGACAATAGCCTACCCACACAAATTATGTTGAATCTAGGTCAATTCCTCCGCATGTCTGACATCCAGAGAATTTGAAAATGGAGAATATGTTAAATTATCTGTGGGGAGTTGTCTATCAGAAGAATTATTTTATCAAATTATAAAAAGAATTAATTTGATACAGGAAATGTATTTAAAATCATCTTGGATCTGGCATTTTAAATTAAGCAGGAGTATTTGGCTAACATTTACCACACCTCCATGACTCATAAGATAATGTAAATTATCTTGGATCACGTGCCCAAAAATTACCTTTTGCAAGGAAGAACCCCTGCTGTTTGTAAACACAAAAGAGAAACACAGGTGGAGTCCCATTGTCTGTAAACTATTGTGAATAGATTTACAAACCTATGGGCCACACTCATATGTTAATGAGATGCCTGCTGGCTTAGGGACCTACTCAGTCTACCCCCACATCTGAGCAAAAATACATGAAATTCCTAAGGTCTGTCAGGAAAGAAATGTTGAAATGTATAAAAAAAGTTACATCAAATTGTGTTCCAATGCTGTACAAATAATTAACTGATAACCAGCATAATAATGTACCACATATCTGAATATATAGATACATGAACCTCTTAATGACCACAGCACTTTTCCATTTTCTGTCCGTTTGGGACCAAGGCTATTTTTAAATTTTTGCTGTTTGTGTTTAGCTGTAATTTTCCTCTTACTCATTTACTATACCCACACATATTATATACCGTTTTTCTCGCCATTAAATGGACTTTCCAAAGGTACCATTATTTTCATCATATCTTTTAATTTACTATATAAAAAATGATAAAATATGAGGAAAAAATGACAAAAAAAAACACACTTTCGACCCCCAAAATCTGTTACACATCTACAACCACCAAAAAACACCCATGCTAAATAGTTTCCAAATTTTGTCCTGAGTTTAGAAATACCCAATGTTTACATGTTCTTTGTTTTTTTTGCAAGTTATAGGGCAATAAATACAAGTAGCACTTTGCTATTTCCAAACCACTTTTTTTCAAAATTAGCGCTAGTTACATTTGGTCACTGATATCTTTCAGGAATCCCTGAATATCCCTTGACATGTGTATATATATTTTTTTATAAGACATCCCAAAGTATTGATCCAGGCCCCTTTTGGTATATTTCATGCCACCATTTCACCGCCAAATGCGATCAAATAAAAATATTGTTCACTTTTTCACAAATTTTTTCACAAACATTAGGTTTCTCACTGAAATTATTTACAAACAGCTTATGCAATTATGACACAAATGGTTGTAAATGCTTCTCTGGGATCCCCTTTGTTGAGAAATAGCAGACATATATGGCTTTGGTGTTGCTTTTTGGTAATTGGCCGCTAAATTTTGCTGCGCATCACACGTGTATTATGGCTAGCAGTGAAGGGGTTAATTAGGTAGCATGTAGGGAGCTTGCAGGCTTAATTTTAGCTTTAGTGTAGAGATCAGCCTCCCACCTGACACATCACACCCCCTGATCCCTCCCAAACAGCTCTCTTCCCTCCCCCACCCCACAATTGTCCCCGCCATGTTAAGCACTGGCAGAAAATCTGCCAGTACTAAAATAAAGCTATCTTTGATATTTATTTATTTTTAAAATAGGCATATTTACATATGCTGCTGTGTAGGATCCCCCCCAAACAGCTCTCTAACCCTCCCCCTCTAACTTATTGGTAGCTATCTTGGGTACTGGCAGCTGTCTGCCAGTACCCAGTTTACAATAAAATATATATATATTTTATATTTTTCTGTAGTGTAGCTTGCCCCCCCCCAAAGACGAACCCTTCCACCCCCTCCCAGATCCCTTAGTTAATTTTAATTTTATTTTTGTAGCCCCCTCTTCCGCCCCCCCCCGCGCGTCCGTGGCGATCCTGCCCATGATCCCGCCCCCCTCCACATCACACGGCCCATCAATGGACGCCCAATGGCCTCCCAGACTGGTTCCCACCCACCAACGATACTGGCCATCGATGTCCGGTGCAGAGAGGGCCACAGAGTGGCGCTCTGCATCGGATGGCCAAGGAGGGTTATTGCAGGATGCCTCAATATCGAGGCATCACTGCAATAACCAGAAAGCGGCTGGAAGCGATCAGGATCGCTTCCACCACTTTCCAAGACCAAGGACGTACGCCATACGTCCTCGGTCGTTAAGTGTATTTTTTTTGAGGACGTACGGTGTACGTCCTTGGTCCTTAAGGGGTTAAATTTAAATGTATAAAGGAAGTACATGTATAATAATCACATGTTTTAAATGTAAAAATATATAGTATGATCACAAAACCCTTAGTTTTTACCTAAAAATCTAATTATACACTCTAACAGGCTAAGACATATATTGCTTAGACGCATGAAACCCAAATTAATTGTTTCTAAAATATATATATATATATATATATATATATATATATATATATATATATATGTATATGTACTACCCTTATAGTCTGGTGTATATTGTCTAGGAATCTAATTCGCCTAACAGTACAAGAAATCTTGAAATTTAGCTTGCTATAAGGAAATCTCTTGGTTTTATATTTAAATATATTTAATTTAGTTATATTCCCTAAGGCTGAGACTTGTTGAGGCATCATAAAGGTTTTTAATTGTTTACTGGTTAGACATTCCTTCTGAATTGCTATGCATTGCTAAGTATCCGGATATATTTTTAATGGTAATATTTGGCTAAGATTGTATTAAATAACCGTTGTTAGTAACACATATTGCATAATTGGCTCATGCTGATTTATTTTACCTTGTTATAGACTTCACTGTTAGATTTGTACCCATAGGATCAAAGCAAAGTGTAGTAGCATATTTTATTTCATATTGTATCAGAGTTTTTGTGTATAATTAAATGGTATTGCTTGTTAGTGTCTTGTTTGTTTAATAAATCTGTATATATTTTTCCAAACTGAATCTTTACTCCACAAATATAATTTGCTGTGTTTAAAAAGATATAACCTGATTAGAACTACAGAAAAATACAAATATATGGGAGGGTACTGATGGCACAATAGTAAATTATTTTGTAACCTAGTATATACTAACACGTTGGAGGTTACTGCTGAGATAGTCATAAATAATCTAAGATATATAACACTATAATCCAGTCACATTAGTAAATGTTTGACACTTTTCGATGTTTAATATTGATCAATAGATATGTAACATTGTTCAAGTTATTTAAAAAAGTTTACAAATATTTTAGATTAAAAAAAGTAAACGTTTGTATTCATTGTTTATTAAATAAATATTGTGACTCATTGTGAAGTATTGACAGTGGGTAAATTTATTTACAATCCCAACAATGCACATTGATTGTATGCTAGTGCGTGAAATTATATTCGACTTTTCATAAATGCGAATCTCGTTTTGAAAGATACGTTTACCACGCTATATTTCAATAATGGTGAAATACATTATTCATATTTATAATGGACGTTACTTTGATAAAATAAAGTGACTTTTTTTAATGGAAATTCAACATTTCTGTTCCTTATTTACAAAAATCAAATAGAGCATGTATTTGTCTGAAATATAATTTTCTTTTTCACAGTGTTATTGTTAAGGAGCAGATAAGCAATAGTGTGAAGTGTAAAGATATCTGGCTAACCATTGCCACTATACATTGTTGCCCATCCACAAATAAGCAGATATCTCCCACTAATGCTTTGCCGATTATAATCCTATGCATATCGTTTTTGCAAATTTAGAATAACATGAGAATGAATCATATGGGATTAACAGTCACATTTTATTTTACATTCAAATCTGCTCTGTCAGAATCATAGAAGATTAACTTTCAATTGCATTTCCCTTTCACTACAAATGAAATAGCCATCACAAGCTATTAACTAAAACTAAATAGTTGACATAATACCCACTATTCTATTAGTAAATTAGCAATGTTAAGTTTTTACAATAAATATGCAGTCATGTCTAAATATGCTAATATATAAATAGATGAGTGTATACCCCATGAAAGGTTATATACATTTAAAGGGGCAGTAAACTAAAAATAGATATACTTTAATACCCATTACACATTTTGTCATACTCGATCCTGTTATATGAATATACATTTGACCTGTGTGAGGACCCTTGTATGTAAACTATCCACATATCTCCCTCCTTTGATGGAGCTTTTTAATGATTCAGTGCAGACTCTTAAAGGGACAGTATACTATATTTGGTTCACTTAGTGTGTTTACAATTCCTTATTTAATAAGCAGCAGAGTATATAATGTATGAAATTAAATTTTAAATATTTCCTGTTTGTATATGAAATATTATTTTGAAGCCACAACAAAATAAAATGTTTTTAGCTTGTAGATATAATCTGATCTAACTTTATCACATTGTTTACATACACATACTTATATCTGCAAACCAATAAACCAAATAAAATTTACATTGTATTACCTTATATATTGTATGCCCCACTGGGAGTGTAATATCTTATAATGGCTGTGTTTACACAGCTTTGCCTTAAGGCCAAAAACATTATGAATAGGTGAAGATACCATAGGAAAAATAAACTATTTTAAATTCAAAATTAAAGGTAACGGAAATACTTGTAAACAATTTTATACACTCCAGCAGGTAAAGAGGATAATTGTGAGAAATTATAATTTGAAGTATCTGAGTAAACTGTCCCTTAAAATGACTCCACTAGAGTGAAGTGTCTTCAATATGGCATACAATAACTAGCTCTGTCTAAATGTGAAAATAAACTTAACTATCATGTTTTCTTTAAAGATCATTTAATCTACCTCGGTTACCTTGCAAATAATACCATAATAACTAAGCTATATTTATTTTAAGAATATTAAACTTTTCCAAAAAAAGATAGATATTAGAATATAAAATTAAACTAAATGAAAGCAGGAGCGCTTTAGCTGAAGGTGAAAGAACTTAAAAGTGATATTGCGTTTGCCTAGTTAAAAGTAATATCAATAATTAAACGTGACTAAAAAACTAAAATTGACTATATACCAAGTGTGTTACTTCATATATCAAGTGTATAACTGTGAGGATATCCTAAGCCACTGCATACATATATAAATAAAAATTAGGAAATAAAGACTGACCATTAAATAATATATAAATATGGCTATGCCAAATTTATTAAAATACTAACACAGTAAAAAGCGGACGTCTCCGTTAAAAAATAATAGGTTGCCACCATATATAAAAAATGCAGTAGATAAAATAAAATAAGGCCTTGATATAGAACAAATTAGAACTTGAATCAGTCCAAGATAAGCATCCAAGGTGAGAGTTCCAAAGTGTAGTATTAAGTATAGAATTGCAGGTAACCGCAAGCTTACCTCCAGCCTGTGTGTACTATCGGTCTCTGCAAGTGAAGTTACCGCCGTAGCGGGATGACGTCACCTTTATGGGCGCTGTCCTGGATCAACCGCCTGATTGGTCCTTTAGCGTAGCGGCTCCAAATGTGAATTTAAACTTCCAGCAGCAAAGTATCTGCTCTTAAGTGCCTATCGGCACACAAGATACCTTTTATAGAGGATGGTGTGTGGAAGAAAACAGATTGTTAGCTTTCAGTCCCCAATTACAGAGAATCTGTGGTATCGCTGTGCGATGCAATAATCTGTCTTGTGCTACCTGTTAGACTTTGCTGACCTTATTTCCAGTTTTGTCAGTTCCTTTCAGCAGGCTTTACAGGCTTCAGATAATCACTCGTGCTTAAGATAGTTGGTCCCAACGGTGACCAAGTCCAAACTGATCGTTCCAGCTTCAAATGGAAAACAATCTTCAGAGTTGTAACACATCAACGCGTTTCTCCCTATACAGGGCTTTTTCAAGAAAAAAAAAAGCCCTGTATAGGGAGAAACGCGTTGATGTGTTACAACTCTGAAGATTGTTTTCCATTTGAAGCTGGAAAGATTCGTATAATCACCTTTAATGTATCAAAACATAATGTTTCGGCCTCACACGAAGGCCTTGGTCACATGATATTTACATGTGACCAAGGCCTTCATGTGAGGACGAAATGTTATGTTTTGATATATTAAAGGTGATTGTACGAATCTTTGTGCTGGCTCAATTGTTGTTGATTACATAAGGATATATACCGGATCCTGGTCGTCAGCTATCTTTATTTTTGGACATTCATGGGCCGTGCACAGAGTGGTTGTCTATGCCGGTGAGTGCTGATCTCTTAGTATCTGTGTGTGTATGTATTTGACACAAATAGAATCAAGTTTGTCACACAATATTCACCCCAATATAACCAAATATGTAATATAATAAAGAAACACCTACCTATTCTGAAGGCAGATAATAGTCTAGCAAAGATAATAGACAGTAATTGTCTTTTTTCATATAGAAGAGGCAGGACTATAGGGAATATAGTCTCCCCAACTAATCTAAAAATGAACAAAAGAACAACTTGGTTACAATCTAAAGGCCTCTACAAATGTGGTTAATAGTGACTGTAAAGCTTGTAAACATGCAGATATAGGAAACACCTTCAAATCGACCAAGACAGGAGAAATACTCCAGATAAATAAACACTTAAATTGCAGAGACAAAGGGGTATTGTACCTCAAAGAGTGCAATATTTGCAAACTTCAGTATATTGGAAAAACGGTGAGAGAAATAAGAAATAGAATTAGGGAGCACTTATCCAGTATCACAGTAGACACTGAAAAGAGCAGACAAAGAGAGGACAAACTGCTACCAATAACTAAACATTTTATAGAGGTACACAATAGGAACACCACATCACTCAGATGGACAATAGTAGAAAAAATAACCCTAGATTCAAGGGGGGGAGATCTGGACAGTATACTCAGTAAGAAAGAGGTATACTGGATGTTCCGTATGAAAACAAATGTACCCTATGGATTTAATTCCAGGTTTGAGCTTATAAATTTTTGGAAATAAACCTATTATGTAAGGAATTCTAGTCAAGAAAGTAAAGGATTAAGATATATTCAAGTAACTAGATAACCAAGGGTTTAACCTAGAGCTCTGGAATTTAAATAAAATTAAATACACACAAATGAAATTTAAATTCTGTAAATAACAATTTCGAGATGACACTAATATTTAAACCAATGACAATGATTTTGCTAAACTCGAATTAATGTTATATTTTAAACAACAACAGACTCCAGAAGCCTACAATTAAAAAAGCATATACTCACATAAAATGTTTCAGGTACCCCATACCATATAATATAATAGAGAGGATACTATACACATAATAACACTCAGGGGTTAACTGTCTGAAACTAATTGGGCAAGACTGTTTTTAATTAACCTCATTATGAAATGTATATAGTTGTGCAATTACTGCACCAGATCAGAGGTCTATGAGTACGGCTCAACATAGCTGAAACGCGTAAGACCTGACCTGATCTGATGCCCTTTTATTTCCCCCATGTTTTGGATATTATTTTAAATATATTTCAATAAATTTCAAGTTTTTATCCACTCACGGCTGGAAATTCCTTTGCTTGTATTTGGATTTGTTGATCGCCAGCATCCAGCCGTGTAGTAGGACTTTCAGAAGCAGAGCACCTTCCTTCTTCCTGTGGGCCGAAGACTGGAGGGGAACCGGAAGTGACGGAGTATACAGACGCAGAGCGGAGGAACCGCGCACACTATACACGCCGAAAAAAGGAAACCGGAGGACACAGTCCTGAGAGGCTAACGCTACATCCACAGAGGACCACTGGTAACCGGGTGAGAGGATCGTCTGGCAGCCAGGGACCGAGTGGGAGATAGGAGAGCCTGACCGGATTAACCCCTTTTGAGCGAAGTAACGGAAGAACGAGGAACGTCCCCTCCACATTGAGCCCCAAACAAGTAAGAAATAACATTTTACTACATTTATACCTAAAGTCGAATAAAGAGATACAAATACGGTTATATCTTTCACTACGCTACCCAGCCAGGGACTGTTTCACTATATACAGGTAAAACCTGTGAACGGGGGCACCTGGCGAGCACCCCTTTAACTTGGACACTGAGACTGGGTTTAAAAAGCGAGTGAATTAATCAGGGAGTTAATAGGATTTTAGTGCCTGCTTCTAAACACTACATAGTGACACGTAAATTAAAATGGAGGCATCAGGAGTCGATGTTGATAATACAGGAACTGACACTATGCAAATATGCAGTTATTACTCACTGAGAGACCCACAGTAATTGAACATTTACAATAAGGACTTTGATCAGATCTTTAATACAGATGAATCCACCTTGGAACTTACTGACCTTTTTATAAGGATTGAAGCACTCATGATAAGAGCTGAGAAACTCAAGTTCGATAAATGGACATTAGAGAAATATATTAACCTTAAGATGATTCCTAGAGGTTTAAGAGTGCATAAGTTCCCTACCTTTGAAGTGGATGACATGAAATTTAAGGATGAATGGAATATGATTTTGGATGAATGCTCATTTAGACTAATGCATATGATTATTACACATAAAGAGGGATTACTAACTGACATAAAAATTAAAATCACACAGCTACAGAGACATTTAACACATCACCAACTATCAATAGAGTATAGAGGATTTGATGAATTGCTTATTGAGACAGTGGAGAAGTCAACAGAGGAAGCCTTACAAATAAAACAAACAAAATTCCTAAGAGACTGGACTGACTATCAGACCAATACAGTACATGTGTGGAACAGGAGAGAGAGAACTAATACACATAGAGAAAACAATAGAAGAAATTATAATCATCACAAGGGTAACCACAATAGAAAGGGAAAAAAGAAAGTTACATTTTCTGACACAGAAGCAGAGTCTACTGACGATACTAGTGGAGACAATGACAGTCAGTATGATAGGGAGACACCTATTACACAGAATACCACACAACAGATAGGAAACATAAACACAGAAGCCCAGGGGGCTAGGAGCAAAACTACTCAGGATAAACAGACTAATAAAAATCTGAAGTATCAAACTACAGTACAGAAAGCAGACACAGTAGATTCAACCAGAGCAAAATTTGATCAAGCTTTTTTAGTGGCAGCCCCAATACAAACACAGGGAGAAACAAAGGAGGTTATAAAACAGCCAGTAATAAGAGGAAGCAAAAAAGGTCAAAGGCAGATGAACAGATACCAACTGAGGGCAAAGAAGAATTTGGAACAAAAAGTGTATCATTAGTTATCAATCTTTCTGACACCCTGTTGACACCTACACAAGAAAAAGTATTAAGCTATGGCTTGAACTTTGTACCAACAGCTAAGTTCAATATATTTAACACAATAGTAGATGTCAACAGACTGGTCAGAAATTTGACTCTAAAAAAACATTTTCACAGTACACAAGAAATAAGAGAGACCGTAGAGGCTAATATAATAGGTGAAGAAACCACACCAGAGATACAATTAGATTTCCAAGACTCATGTGCAAAGGAGACTCTAATGAGTCTACTAAGTGAACAGCTAAACACAGGAGAAAAAAATGCACATATAGGTTTCAAACCTAAGTCCACCTTTTACCCCATTCAGTCCAGGGGGACAATTTTAGAACAATTTCAAGAAAGAGTGGTTAAAGACTTAGAAATACTAAACACAGCCAGTAGTCCCTATCAAGACACCAATTTAACAAGAAAAGAGAGAACAGCTCTGAAAGAAATCGCAGAAAATGATAACATAGTCATTAAAAAATCGGACAAGGGGGGTAGCATAGTGGTACTAAATAAGACAGACTATGATAAAGAAATAAAAAGACAACTCAATGACACAAATAATTATCAAATATTAAGAGGAGACCCAAAATCAAACTACATGCTCCAACTCTCCCACTTATTGGATGAGGGCCTAGCCAATGGTTTTATAAATAGACACATGATTATATGGTAAATAAACATCCAAAGACACCATTATTTCATATATTCCCAAAAGTACATAAAAGTACAGAAAATGTTCAGGGGCGACCCATAGTGTCAGGGATGGGATCACTACTAGAACCGGTATCAGAATGGGTAGATTCCATCCTACAGCCATTAGTTTTAAATCTAACCAGCTATCTCAGGGACTCCACACATTTAATACAAAAATTAAAAAATATAACATGGACCACCAAAAGCAGATGGTTATCCCTAGACGTAGTGTCACTCTACAGTAACATACCACATGTACTAGGTATAGAAGCAGTTAAGTATTTCCTACAAACACGTAGCAATTTGGATGAGAATTTTCAGGAATTTCTCTTAAGAATCATAGAATACCTTCTAACACATAATTATTTTTCTTATGGAGGGGTGTTCTATCTGCAGAGATGTGGCACAGCTATGGGGGTAAAGTTTGCCCCCACTTACGCCAACTTATTTATGGGCTGGTGGGAGCTGTGCCACATCTATGCGGATGGAAGCCCCTTCAGGGAAAATATCAAGCTTTACCATAGATTCATAGATGACCTGATTCTAATATGGGAGGGGGATGACACCACAATAGAAAATTTCCTGCAATACATAGGAAATAATAAGATGGGAATAAGATTCACACATGAGTTAAAAAATAAGGAAATTAATTATTTGGACCTCACACTGCGAGGTAATTACTTTAATGGCGAAATTGAAACCACAATATATAAAAAAACAATAACTAGGAATGCACTTTTACACGCAAGGAGCGAATACCCCAAAGAAACCTTCAGAGCCATAGCAAAGGGTCAACACATTAGAATAAAAAGAAACTGCTCTAATGACGAAGATTATTTAAAAGAAGCAAATCTTCTAGATAAACAACTTAAAGTGAGGGGCTACAACAATCAAACTATAAAGAATGCACGCATGGCAGTGTCCACTAAGGCACAGGGAGATTTGATTGTAACTAAACCCAAAAAGAAACCCAGATTTGACACAAATAGAATCAAGTTTGTCACACAATATTCACCCCAATATAACCAAATATGTAATATAATAAAGAAACACCTACCTATTCTGAAGGCAGATAATAGTCTAGCAAAGATAATAGACAGTAATTGTCTTTTTTCATATAGAAGAGGCAGGACTATAGGGAATATAGTCTCCCCAACTAATCTAAAAATGAACAAAAGAACAACTTGGTTACAATCTAAAGGCCTCTACAAATGTGGTTATAGTGACTGTAAAGCTTGTAAACATGCAGATATAGGAAACATCTTCAAATCGACCAAGAGGATACTATACACATAATAACACTCAGGGGTTAACTGTCTGAAACTAATTGGGCAAGACTGTTTTTAATTAACCTCATTATGAAATGTATATAGTTGTGCAATTACTGCACCAGATCAGAGGTCTATGAGTACGGCTCAACAGAGCTGAAACTCGTAAGACCTGAAACTCGTAAGACCTGACCTGATCTGATGCCCTTTTATTTCCCCCATGTTTTGGATATGCTTTTAAATATATTTCAATAAATTTCAAGTTTTAATCCACTCACGGCTGGAAATTCCTTTGCTTGTATTTGGATATATATATATATATATATATATATATATATATATATATCTATCTTAGAAAGAAAAATTAGGGCATATAATAATACCCTAAATATAAAGGGAAAAATCAGCACACGAGATGTGAAAAAAAAATCAGTTTTAATAAACTATTAAATACATCCAAATGGCATTCGCCCATTTACGCCTTGTAGCACTGCATAGTGTGGTAGGAGAAGGCCCATTAATAGTAACCAAGAAAGTTCCAAATCTCAAGGACAAGTTGGTGAAAAGTCAGTTTAGGAGAGGTCCTTCTAATTCTGATTGGTTAAGAAAGGACAGAGGTATAAAAGGCAGTTTTCCTTGTGGACACTGTCTATTGTGTCCATATGGATAGCACCACAACAGTTTTCAGTCTCTGATCAGAAGATCTATAACATTGTTTTTATTTTCAATTGTAAGTCGGAAGGAGTAGTGTATCTTTAACGTTGCTCCTGCCCATTTTTTTACGTTGGTTAAACGAAGAGATTGATAAAGGACCGGGTACAGGAGCACCGGGATGATATTTTATATTCCAGAGATACCAATGTCGCTAGGCATTTTAACTTGAATTATAATGAAGTGGAATACCTTAAATTTGCGGTTATTGATAAGGGCATAACAAATGGTCGTGGAGGTGATGACGACAGAGTACTGCTTCACAAAGAAGCCAAATGGATTTACAGATTAGGGAATAGAATCCCTGCAGGTTTAAATGACAAATTGGAGTTTGCTAGTTTCCTGTAAGGTGCAGTATAAGAATTTGAGGTCATGCACAGCTTGATTTGTATATTTATGTTCTATCCAATAGGGTGAATGTCATATCATTAGGGTGAAGGTATCCAGCAAACATTGGGAGATAGAAAATCATAAAATACACTAGGAATTGTGTTATGTGCGAAAAATAAGATATCTCCCATTTGTTTAACTATGTAAGAAGGGCAGTGGCATACATACGTTTATTATATGTGCTGATATGTTCCTTTAAGAAAGTGCAAGCAGGTGTATTTTAATTAAATAGCCTCAGGTCCTATAAAAGGAGGAGGTCCAGAGTGAACCAAACATGCCCTGATGAGCCCCTGTGACACACATCCATTGTGGGGAAGAAACGTGCGTTGGCACTGCGTGTTTGACACCTGTGTGTCTTTACCTGTGGAGTAAGTCGACTATGTCCTAGGTTCGTAGAAGTGGGAACCATCAGCTACACGGCTGACTAGCTTTGAAAATTTCACGGCTTGCTGTTTATATCTGCACCTGTAGCAAGACATTGCTGTGTGGAATTACACCATGGATAATGCATAACTCTCGACCTTTGTGATACAGTGGTTATCCGCAGCAGAGTGAGCAGCACAAGCAGTCACAAAGAACGGTACATCTGTGCTAAGACTTGCTGTACATGATATATGAATGTTGGATGTATAAAGTTACATTTATGGTACATCTGGGGTAAGATCCGATACACTGTATTGAGTGTGGATAACTGTTTTCTCAGCGTAAACTTTGTGGGCCAATAAGGAATGTACTTTGACGTCTGTAACCAATGAGAAGACGTGGCAGTTGAGGCCACTCCTCCACTCGATCTGTTATACTGAGGTCACGCCCAGTGAGAGTGTCAGAGGTTTGAAGGCTACGTGAACCCTGATATACGCATTAAGATAAGTGCAACGTTTTCCACACACACAATATACTTACGATTCAATGTACAGCCGAATCTGCAGTTACTAATTCCCAATGATGAGTGCAAGTATACAAACTACTGTACTATATGTCTGACCTTATGTGCAGTCTGATCTGCAGTCAATTTTGGGAACGAGACTGTCTGTATCAAATACGCTGTGGGACCTTGTAAGTGAGTGCTGGGTTTTCTCTGTGTGTTGTATTAATTTGTTTTGTAATTTTCCCTATATATACAGGGAGTGCAGAATTATTAGGCAAGTTGTATTTTTGAGGATTAATTTTATTATTGAACAACAACCATGTTCTCAATGAACCCAAAAAACTCATTAATATCAAAGCTGAATAGTTTTGGAAGTAGTTTTTAGTTTGTTTTTAGTTTTAGCTATTTTAGGGGGATATCTGTGTGTGCAGGTGACTATTATTGTGCATAATTATTAGGCAACTTAACAAAAAACAAATATATACCCATTTCAATTATTTATTTTTACCAGTGAAACCAATATAACATCTCAACATTCACAAATATACATTTCTGACATTCAAAAACAAAACAAAAACAAATCAGTGACCAATATAGCCACCTTTCTTTGCAAGGACACTCAAAAGCCTGCCATCCATGGATTCTGTCAGTGTTTTGATCTGTTCAACATCAACATTGCATGCAGCAGCAACCACAGCCTCCCAGACACTGTTCAGAGAGGTGTACTGTTTTCCCTCCTTGTAAATCTCACATTTGATGATGGACCACAGGTTCTCAATGGGGTTCAGATCAGGTGAACAAAGAGGCCATGTCATTAGATTTTCTTCTTTTATACCCTTTCTTGCCAGCCACGCTGTGGAGTACTTGGACGCGTGTGATGGAGCATTGTCCTGCATGAAAATCATGTTTTTCTTGAAGGATGCAGACTTCTTCCTGTACCACTGCTTGAAGAAGGTGTCTTCCAGAAACTGGCAGTAGGACTGGGAGTTGAGCTTGACTCCATCCTCAACCCGAAAAGGCCCCACAAGCTCATCTTTGATGATACCAGCCCAAACCAATACTCCACCTCCACCTTGCTGGCGTCTGAGTCGGACTGGAGCTCTCTGCCCTTTACCAATCCAGCCACGGGCCCATCCATCTGGCCCATCAAGACTCACTCTCATTTCATCAGTCCATAAAACCTTAGAAAAATCAGTCTTGAGATATTTCTTGGCCCAGTCTTGACGTTTCAGCTTGTGTGTCTTGTTCAGTGGTGGTCGTCTTTCAGCCTTTCTTACCTTGGCCATGTCTCTGAGTATTGCACACCTTGTGCTTTTGGGCACTCCAGTGATGTTGCAGCTCTGAAATATGGCCAAACTGGTGGCAAGTGGCATCTTGGCAGCTGCACGCTTGACTTTTCTCAGTTCATGGGCAGTTATTTTGCGCCTTGGTTTTTCCACACGCTTCTTGCGACCCTGTTGACTATTTTGAATGAAACGCTTGATTGTTCGATGATCACGCTTCAGAAGCTTTGCAATTTTAAGAGTGCTGCATCCCTCTGCAAGATATCTCACTATTTTTTACTTTTCTGAGCCTGTCAAGTCCTTCTTTTGACCCATTTTGCCAAAGGAAAGGAAGTTGCCTAATAATTATGCACACCTGATATAGGGTGTTGATGTCATTAGACCACACCCCTTCTCATTACAGAGATGCACATCACCTAATATGCTTAATTGGTAGTAGGCTTTCGAGCCTATACAGCTTGGAGTAAGACAACATGCATAAAGAGGATGATGTGGTCAAAATACTCATTTGCCTAATAATTCTGCACTCCCTGTATATATATATATATATATATATATATATATATATATATATATATATATATATGTATATGTGTGTATGTATAGAAACATGAGAAAAGGCACTCTCCGGAATTAAGTGAATAAAACTTTTATGTGAACGTTTTCGGGGTTTCCCCCATCCTCAGACTTACATACATGTTAAATAGACATTTTATATGAATTACCTGGCCCCTGATGCATCTCAGAGCGTGTAGCGTCCTCTGTGCGCAACTGCGCATGTGCAAGAGTCCGTACGGTAGCCCTGAAGGTTCAAAAAGCCAATATCAAAATTAAAAACATGCAAAACCGGCACAAATCATTTCAAATCCTAAATACTTATAACTTGGGAGTTCATGACATAATTACATAATAAGTAAACTGCTTCATAACTACAGGGGGAAGAATCGGTAAATTGATGTAATATATTTCAACCTATCACAGCGGTGTAGTTGAAACCAGTTGCTATAGAGAGTGATCCAGTGGACGATGCAAGCATGCATATTTGTCTCCTGTGTTCTTACTACTTATGCGTCTCACAACTGATGGTAAATACGTTATGGTTAACTGGTCTAATTATATATCATAGGCCAAACTGATCATAACGAAAATATCCCCATAGTATAGATGGCGATATTTCTAGGATTAAGTAGTAAACCAGCTCCAATAAATCCCTCACTGTGTCAAGGTACACAAAGCATGTTAGGCGCAGGTACGTGCATTAGTACAAAACCTATATCAGACAATGTTATTTGTATAATTCCGATAATCAGGCTATTACATCTGTTAGGCAACTAAAACTACACTAACGCAGTTTCAAAGTTAAAAAATACTTTCTATGTAATTATCCCTAAGCTTTAAAAATGTACATAAGTTTTCTTTTTGCTGCAGATATTACTTACAGTAATCAGATGTTACCGTATGTTTAGGGGAATATTTGTATACATCTTCCACTTGGCCAAAAGAACCACAATGTGACAAATGACTAATATTCTGTGTTAACATATATGTACACTCTTATCACCATGGCAACAAAGCTAATCAATCTAACTGATCCAATGGATCAAACTATCACAGCCACTCCATATCTTAGTGCATAAATCAAAACGCATACACTTCACTTGAGACCAAATCATTGATATCCACATCCTGTCACCACCCCTTGACGGGGGGGGGGGGGTGGACTCAGAATGTGGTCAATGATAATAAATCTCAAGTCAGTTGTCTTATGTTTTCCTTGGACAAAATGTCTAGCCACAGGTTGGTCAGATTTGCCACTATTGATGGCCGCTCTAATCGCCAACCTATGGTTAGCCATTCTGGTACGGGCATCATCCTGGGTTTTATCCACATAAAATTTTCCCACATGGACAGTGGAGTATGTAAATCATGTATTTAGTTGTACAGGTGACCCTGTTTTATCTGAAATTTTCTATTCGTCCACGGATGTGTAAAAATTTTACTCTGTCATCCCTCTACATGTGGTGCATCCACTGCATCAGAAGCACCAATTCTTAGTGGTATTTAACCATGTCATAGACTTATAACTAAGTCTATTATCAGGGTGCATCAAGTGATCACGTAAAGGAGACCGCCCTCCTGAATCCAACAATAGGGTAAGTCTATCGTCTCTCAATGTAGGCCTCTATCAGTGGAAATAATCCAGTGATCACGTAAAACCTTTGGGAGGTTAACCTTCTTGGGAGTAAAAGTAGTTGTTAGAATCAATCTCTCATTTCCAGGTATCCCTGGTTCTTTCTTCTTAAGAGCATCCATCTGTGACATATGCACTGCTTCACTATATGCATCCACATGGTGTTGTTTGTTATATCCCCATTCAAATTTATACTTCATTTCTTCCAGTTGTATTTGTAGTTTGGTGTTCTCATCGCTGTTATTTCTAATTTAATCTAATTCTTCAGATAGGGCGGATGACAACTTGTGCCCTGCAGGATAGAATTCCTATCTTTAGGTTTTTGGAATAACATAGTTTTTAATCTTGATCCAGTAAAGAAAATCTATCATTTGTTGGTCAGAGGTTATCTTAAACTTTGTTATTGTTTACAGTGTTCAGTTCACTAAACCATAGGTCCAGTTCACTAAACCATAGGTCCAGTTCATCTTGACTGCCATCCCAGATTAGGAAAAGATCTATATACCTTCGGAACATCAATATTCTCTGATCAGTAAAGAGGGTAGTATCACGTTTTGAACTGTGACATATAGAGGTTTGCATACGATGGGGCCACATTGGACCCCATCGCTGTGCCAGGTATTTGTAGGTAGAATTGAGTTTCAAACCAGAAATAATTTAATTTTAGACAGTATTCGAGAAGTTGTAATATCACATCTATTGGCGGACCAATGTAAGGAAAACTGAGCAGGCTCTCCCTTATACCCGACATACCTTCAGTGTGTGGTATAACTGTGTATAAGATGGTTACATCCAATGTAACCAGCAATTCCTCACCACTGAGATCATCCATATTTTGTAGTTTCACCAATTCCATGGAGTCAAGTAAGGAGGAGTCCATTTGTCTAACCAATGGTTGAAGAATCTCATCTACGAAGATGGCAACCATCTGTAAGATAGAACCCCGTGCGGACACAATCGGGTGTCCTGGTGGTTTGTTAGGATGGGAGTAATAAGGAACTCTACCTTCAAGAATTCATAAGAAGCCTTACTCAGAATGTCACTTGAACACAATATTCCCAGATATTCATCTATAGTCTTTTTAAATTCATCTGTGGGATCTTTTGGTAATATTCGATAAACAGTTGTATCATTCAGTTGTGTCAACATTTCCGTCTTGTAGTCCACATAGTCCTGTAGGACCAATGCCCCTCCTTCGTCTGTGTTACAGAAGCATTAGTTATTTTGTTGTGAAGAGCTTATTTCCCAGCAGCAATGCCTGAACCAGCAAGCCAGCGCCTAAGAAGGGCTCCAAGAAAACCGTAACAAGTATCATTTCATAAAGAGTTAACTCTTTTTTTTCAGCTTTTAGAAACTATTGCCTAAATACACATTTGCTGGCCTCAGCTCTAAGTTTAGGGATAACCAATCCCATTGTCTTATCACCTCTGGAGCCAGACTACTAATTGATAAGATGAACTTGTAAACTTGTTATCTTAAGTACTGTAATCCTATTGTGGCCTGTCAAAGGACAGTGCTCTCTATCTAAATGTGTGATGGGGGATTTTGTGCTTCCCCCCCTCTCCCCCTGGGAGTGCCCTGTGTGCATGTAACCTTAATAAAAAGCAGGCTGGGCATCCCAGTCCTGAGTTCTTGTTTGACCCTCAATCGCAGCGTTGACTCGTTTTTGTGGGCAGAAGGGTATCCTAGCTGTACTGCAGCTAAGGGAGATTATTCTATATTTGCGAGACTCATATAGAATACTATGGAAAGCAGCTTCTCCCCTCTTTAGCAATAGGGATCCAGGCTACTAAGCGGTCCATCTCTCAGCGAGACTAAGGGTAACCGTAACATTTGGCGGCAGCGGCGGGATTTTCCTGGATTTCCTAGGAGAGGTACAGAACGGATGGAGAACGCTTACGAAAAATTGAAGCGTACAACCCTAAAGGATTTACTTGAAAGCAGAGGGGGGTACGCCAGCAACCGGCCGAGGAGAGAGCTGATCGCAGAATTGACCGAACTGGATCAGAGCTTCACAATGGCGGAAACACCGACCACGATTAGTGACGAAAAAACCAGGATTGTTCGGGAAAGGCTCTCATTATACGGGCCGAACCCCTCCATGGAATTGGTACAGCAGTTGATGGCGGAGGCGGACGAGGATATACGAGAGACTCGAGCCCACGAACTCAACCTAGCAAACGCACACCGCAATGCTGAAGCCCCGCAGGTAATCATCCCTGTCGAAAATGCTGGGAGGCCCAAGATACCCTATGCGGCATTTCGACCCTTTCTAGAGAGCGAGACAGGGATTGATGAATATTTGGTGGACTTCGAAAGGCAATGTGCCCTGCACCAGATTCCCAACAGAGAGTGGCCCACGATATTGTCTGGGAAACTATCCGGGCGAGCCCTGGAAGCCTTTCGTACTCTGGGTGCTGAGGAAGTGACACAGTATGAGCTAGTTAAGGAGACACTGTTGCGACGGTACGCTGTAACTCCGGACACGTATCGCCGACAGTTTCGGGGCACGGAAAAGAAGCCTAACGATACCCATATGGAATGGGCGCACCGAATGCGGAGAGCGGCAAATCACTGGCTGAGCGGAAGTAAAGCGGTGACTGGGGAGGAAATTTTACAATTGTTTCTCTTAGAACATTTTTATAATGGCATGGAACAGCAAGGGAAGGAATGGCTGCGAGACAGGCGGCCTTCTACCTTAGAAGAAGCAGCCAAATTGGCCGATGAACATTATGACTCCCGTCTTCATGAACCCATGAACTACCGAGCTCCAGCACGGGTCGAACCCAGAGAGGTTTACCGTGCACCCCCTCGTGCTGAATTCCGAGCCCCAGTGCCCACAGGGCCCGTCCGACACTCAGGACCACCCAATAACAGCTCTGAGCGTCCCAGACCGACTTGCCACCGATGCAAGCAACCAGGGCATTTCATGGCTAGCTGCCCCCTTAATACGCACCAGACACCCAGGAATTACAATTACCCCTCTGGGTCCTATCGTCCGGCCCGGGCCCTCTGTGTTAACCAAGAGGCCCCTATGGAGGGATATGTGGGGCCGCTTCACGAGGCAGACCCTGTATATGCTGCCTCAGATAACCGCCATCACCATCGGCAGAGGGTATGGCTCGAGGGGCGATCTACCGAGGGATTGCGAGACACAGGGGCTACTATCACGCTGGTACAGAGTCATTTGGTGCCAGAGCACAAGCGATCCGGACAGACTGTGGCCGTTAGAGTGGCGGGGGGGGGATGTGTACAAAATTCCAACAGCTAAAGTGCATCTTGATTGGGGAGCGGGAAAGGGGGCTGTGAACGTGGGCCTAATGGATAATTTACCTGCCGAAGTACTACTGGGCAACGATTTGGGCCCCATGACTTCTGCCTATGCTCCAGTATGCAACAACGAGGCGGACCCAGTGACTACACGGGCCCAAGCCCGGACGGAGCGAGAGCTCTCACCAGTGCGGGAGACACAGGTAAGACCTACCCCGACCTTGCCTGACAGGTTAGGCCCCATACCCTGGGACACCCCAGATGCTTTCGAGGCAGAGTCTAAGACTGAAACGACCTTACAAAAGTACCGGGAACGAGCAGAGACCGGAGGGGGCGGGGCAGATAACGAAACATTCTTATGGGAAAAAGGGAAACTATACCGCTGGACAGAGAAAAGGGGACAGAGTAGGCGACAGCTGGTAGTGCCCCACAAATACCGTCAAGAAATCCTCAAAATAGGCCACGACATCCCCTTAGCAGGCCACCTAGCCGTAACCCGTACCCTACACCGCATTACTCACGCGTTCTTTTGGCCAGGGGTGCACGCTGACGTTAGAACTTACTGTAACACCTGCGATGTGTGTCAACGAGTAGGAAGGCGAGGCGATCACCCTAAAGCCCAGCTAGTAAATATGCCCATTGTAGAGGAACCCTTCAGCCGGGTTGCTATTGACCTAGTGGGATCACTGGCTACCCCTAGTCCCTCCGGTAAGCGCTACATTCTTACCGTAGTGGACTACGCTACCAGGTACCCAGAGGCTGTCGCCCTATCCAACATACAAGCGGATACGGTAGCGAATGCACTAGTACAGGTGTTCTCCCGGGTAGGATTTCCAAAAGAAATCCTATCCGACCGAGGCACCCAATTTACGGCTGAATTAACCCAACAACTCTGGCAGGTTTGCAAAATTAAGTCCCTCCTGAGCTCCCCATACCACCCCCAGACGAACGGGCTGTGTGAGAGGTTCAATGGGACCCTCAAGCAAATGCTCAAGACGTTCACTCAGGAATACCGAGACTGGGAACGCTTCCTGCCGCACCTCCTATTTGCTTATCGGGAGGTGCCCCAGGAAACGACAGGGTTCTCTCCCTTCGAGTTGCTCTATGGAAGAAAGGTACGGGGACCCCTAAACCTGATCCGGGAGCACTGGGAGGGAGAGATGGAGGCTGACGGTGTCCCCATTGTGCCATACGTGCTGGAACTCAGGGACCGAATGGAGCAATTAGCCAAATCCGTGCGGGCTAATCTCCAGTTGGCCCAGAGAAGACAGAAAGTATGGTACGATCGGGGGGCCCGAAAGAGAATCTTCACCATAGGACAAAAGGTGTTAGTACTTAAGCCGGTGAAGACAGACAAATTGCAGGCGTCCTGGCAGGGTCCCTACCAGATCGTAGAGAAAAGGGGAGACACCACTTATGTGATAGCTAGCTGCCATGACAACAATCTTAGAAAGACATTCCATGTAAACATGCTCAAGGAATATTTTGAGCGACCAGAGAACGTGACGGCCGTATGTTGTTCCCCTCAGGAAGACCCCGACAGTTTACCCATTCCAGACCTATTAGAAAAGAGTCTCCCCACAGGTATAGTGGCGCAGGTTCAGATAGGGGACCGACTTAGCCCCACTGAAAGGGAGCAGCTCAACCAACTCCTCCAGTCCAAACACCTCACCTTCTCCCCGAAGCCAGGGTACACTACTTTAACCACCCACCAGGTAGATACTCCGGGACAAGCTCCCTTGCGCCAGGCTCCGTACCGAATCCCCGAAGCAGTTAGGACAGGAATGAAGAAGGAGATCGATGAGATGCTCCAGCTCAGGGTAATTGAGCCCTCCGATAGTCCATGGGCCTCCCCAGTTGTCTTGGTGCCCAAGAAAGATGGGACCACCCGGTTCTGCGTAGACTATCGGAGGCTCAATGAAAATACCGTGACGGACGCTTACCCTATGCCCAGGGTAGACGAGCTACTCGATCGTATAGCCAGGGGAAATTACCTGACCACTATTGACCTCTGCAAAGGTTACTGGCAGATTCCCCTGGCCCCGGAGGCTATCCCCAAGTCGGCATTCGTCACCCCATTCGGCTTATATCAGTTTAGGGTAATGCCGTTTGGGATGAAGAATGCCCCAGCTACATTCCAGCGCTTGGTGGATAGGCTCCTGGATGGCTTCCAGAGTTTTGCTTGCGCCTACCTGGACGACATAGCGATCCACAGTGAGTCCTGGGAGGACCACTTAGCTCATGTGGGAATGGTTCTGGATCAGATCCGGGCTGCTGGCCTGACTCTGAAGCCAGAAAAATGCCACTTTGGGATGGCCGAGGTACAGTACCTGGGTCACCGGGTGGGGTGTGGAAAGCAGCGACCAGAGCCGGCCAAAATAGAAGCTGTCGCCAATTGGCCCACCCCCATCACTAAGACTCAGGTCCTAGCCTTCCTGGGCACGGCAGGGTACTATAGACGGTTCGTACCAGACTACAGCACACTTGCCAAACCCCTGACTGACTTGACCAAGAAGAACTTACCTCGACAGGTCCTGTGGTCTCCCCACTGTGAAACGGCTTTCCAGGCTCTCAAAAATGCTCTAATTAACGCTCCTGTCTTGGCGGCCCCAGCCCTTAACAAACGTTTTATCGTCCATACAGATGCTTCCATGTTCGGGCTGGGAGCTGTCCTCAGCCAAGTAGGCGAAGATGGAGGGGAGCATCCAGTTGCCTACATCAGCCGGAAGCTCCTGCCCCGCGAAGTCAGCTATGCAGCGGTCGAAAAGGAGTGTTTGGCTTTGGTGTGGGCATTAAAGAAATTGACTCCCTATTTATATGGTCAGGAGTTCACTCTGGTCACCGACCATAACCCGTTGGTGTGGCTGAACCGGGTCTCTGGAGATAACGGCAGGCTATTACGTTGGAGCTTATCGTTGCAACCCTTCAATTTCACCATTACTTACAGACCTGGGAAACAGAATGGCAACGCCGACGGGTTGTCCAGACAAACCGACCTCACCCCCGCATAACCAGCGGTCTAGACAGCCTTAGTCTGCCCCGAAAAGGGGTCAGACCGTGTCTGCCAGAGTGTTCCACAGAAAGGGAGCACTGTTACAGAAGCATTAGTTATTTTGTTGTGAAGAGCTTATTTCCCAGCAGCAATGCCTGAACCAGCAAACCAGCGCCTAAGAAGGGCTCCAAGAAAACCGTAACAAGTATCATTTCATAAAGAGTTAACTCTTTTTTTTCAGCTTTTAGAAACTATTGCCTAAATACACATTTGCTGGCCTCAGCTCTAAGTTTAGGGATAACCAATCCCATTGTCTAATCACCTCTGGAGCCAGACTGCTAATTGATAAGATGAACTTGTAAACTTGTTATCTTAAGTACTGTAATCCTATTGTGGCCTGTCAAAGGACAGTGCTCTCTATCTAAATGTGTGATGGGGGATTTTGTGCTTCCCCCCCCTCTCCCCCTGGGAGTGCCCTGTGTGCATGTAACCTTAATAAAAAGCAGGCTGGGCATCCCAGTCCCGAGTTCTTGTTTGACCCTCAATCGCAGCGTTGACTCGTTTTTGTGGGCAGAAGGGTATCCTAGCTGTACTGCAGCTAAGGGAGATTATTCTATATTTGCGAGACTCATATAGAATACTATGGAAAGCAGCTTCTCCCCTCTTTAGCAATAGGGATCCAGGCTACTAAGCGGTCCATCTCTCAGCGAGACTAAGGGTAACCGTAACAGTCTGCCTTTCTTATAACGAAATTATGGTTATTTTTTTAGGTTAGCGCATTACATTCTTCATTTTAGGTTGTTCCTGATCATCTTAGGTGTATCCAGAATGGCATCAAGATCATCCTTTATCATGCGTGTATGTGCTAATACTGGCGTTAGATGATTTGGGGCCAAACCTACTTTTTTTTCTTGAATTTTTCCACTGTGCCATCATTCTTACCAAAATGTTCCTTGAGCCATAATTTCCTGTTGAATTTGTACAAATCAACCTGTAGATCAAACTTGTCGGGTCATGGGAACCCAAGTTAGACACTTTGTTCTGATGATGTAAACTGGTGGGTGCTGAGATTAATTATACTTAGGTTCCATCCTCTGCGCCATT
Organism: Bombina bombina; assembly: GCF_027579735.1. NCBI lineage: Eukaryota > Metazoa > Chordata > Amphibia > Anura > Bombinatoridae > Bombina > Bombina bombina. Next base: position 1,146,636,109 of record NC_069503.1, on the reverse strand, counting down.
GCCGAGGAGGTCTCCCCCGAACAAACCCTCTTGTATTTGTGGCCAATTCTCCTGGGGTGTGGCCTCCCCTTGTGGCATTTTTTGACCTAGTAGTCATAGGTTGGGACCCCGTTGTTGTGCCCATTTCAATCATATCCCTTTGTTCTGGATCTGAACTATTATCATAGCTCTCAACGGTGTTAAGGGTCCTCGGTTTGTATACCCTAGGTCTTCTGTTTCTAGCTATAAATCTTCTCTCCTCGGGACCTAGGAGCCATTTATATACTCTTTTATCCCGATAATCACTAGTTACAGCTTCCCACTTTCTCTCCCTAAAGGAGATTAGATCTTTCTCATATTCCTCCACTTGTCTTTTAATCTTGTGTAACCAATCATCCTCTCCTTCACCACTCAGTTTGTTATTATGCGTGGTTTCAAACACCAACATTTCATTCACAACCTGTTTCAGTAGTGTTGCTACCTCTTCAATTACCAACAGAATTAAATCTAGGTAACATTTATTGAGAATTCCACACCACTTAACACAGAATGTGGCATTATTGCGGCCTATGGTGGGAACGTTTTTAACTCTGAACCCGTTAGGAATGAAGGCCTTTTTGTGTTAATCTGAAAGGTAGCAGCCATGTAACTTTAGGTCTACCCCTCTTTTCTTAAAAGGACATGAAACCCAATTTTTTTCTTTCGTGATTTAGAAAGAGCATGTCATTTTAAACAACTTTCTAATTTACTTCTATTATCTAATTTGCTTCATTCTCTTGATATCACTTGCTGAAAAGCATATCTAGATATGCTCAGTAGCTGCTGATTGTTTGCTGCACATAAAGGTCTTGTGTGATTGGCTCACACATGTGCATTGCTATTTCTTCAACAAAGGATATCTAAAGAATTGAGCAAATTAGATAATAGAAGTAAATTGGAAAGTTGTTTAAAATTGCATGCCCTATCTGAATCATGAAAGTTTAATTTTGACTAGACTGTCCCTTTAAGTTTGACCAGATGATTATAGAGCTGTTCAGACTGCTCCCTTTTGGTTTTGATTGCCAGTTCATCAAAACGAATCCTGCTGGCATCCTTCATTGAATTGGAAGACATTTGTTCCCTCCATGCTATCAGCATCAGCTACTTGTTGTGTTTGTGCCTGTGACATATTGTCACCCAGATCAACCCACCGTGATAGTGATGATAAAATCAAATATCCATTGAGCAAAGAAATGCCAGATAAATACAGATAGTCCAAATTCAATTTTAGGATGCAAGAATCAAATTCAATAATATATCCCAGGTAGATTCAGCACTCTCTATTACAATACAACATCCGGGGTGCACTTCAAATTTTAACGTAGAAACATGAGAAAAGGCACTCTCCAGAATTAAGTGAATAAAACTTTTGGCAACGTTTTCGGGGTTGCCCTAGTCCTCAGACTTGCATACATGTGAAATAAACAATTTATATGAATTACCTGGCCCCTGATGCATCTCAGAGCGTGTAGCGTCCCCTGTGCGCAACTGCCCGTACGGTAGCCCTGAAGGTTCAAAAAGCCAATATCAAAATTAAAAACATGCAAAACCGGCACAAATCATTTCACATCCTAATGTACATTTGTACATATGTACATTTTGTCTGTTTATTTCACATGTATGTAATTCTGAGGACGGGGGCAACCCCGAAAACGTTCACATAAAAGTTTTATTCACTTAATACCGCAGAGTGCCTTTTCTAATGTTTCTACGTTAAAATTTGAAGTGCACCCCGGATGTTGTATTGTAATATAGAGTACTGAATCTACCTGGGATATAATATATTTATTAGGTGGCCATGCAACGAAGTTGCAGGACAACCTATTGTTATTGTCAGGATTATTATTATCTTTTTAGGTGGCCATGCAACGAAACTTGCACAATGCTAGAGATCTATGCTGTGCATAATCCTGTGCAACATAAGTCTTATAGGTCGGGATCTAGCAGCCATATTGCTTTTTGCGACAAATTTCGACAACCGCTTGAAAATCTTCTCCAGAACCGCTTATGTTACAGCTGTGAAACTTGCTGTGTGTACAGCTGTATTGACCTAGAATAAAGTTTGTTCAAGAGAAGTGATTTAGTCACATGATCTAGCTGCCATTGTGAAATGTGTGAAAATCTTTAAACATCTTTTCTGAAACCACTAACTGCATGTAAGCACAATTTTGCACATGTATTCCTTGCAAGGTCCTCTACTAAGTTTGTTCAAACTAAGATTTTTCCATGATCAACATAGCTGCTATGAGCCATTCGCCATTTTATCGTTCTTTAATTGCGTAAATTTCCACTTTATGCATTATGTTTACACTATGTAACTATATTAGTGTAGTAGACATATGATTACACATAGTCATGATCCCTAAAGGCAATATTGCAGTCAAAATTCACGCTGCACAGTCGTCTTCGTGAAATAAAACATTTGCAAATTTGCATGAAACTTCGGCAAATTGTAGAGGTCTATAGTGAGCATTAGTATGTGCAATTTGAAAGCCATACATTGCATAGTTTGGCAGCCATTTTGTTTTGTATGCGCTGTTTTTAAAAGATACAAAAATCTTCTAAGAAACCGCTTATGCAACAGACTTGAAATTTTGTTTATAGAGTTAACTTATGACTACCATTCAGATTTCTTCAAGTGAAGTTGATATATCATGTGGTTTGGCAGCCATTCTGAATTGTTCAAAAATGCTTAACGATATTTTCTAATTCATAATAAAACAAAAACTGTTTTACAGAAATACTTTATTTTTGTCATGTTTACTGACATCTATGATGAGAACTAATGTGCATAATATGGAGGCTGTATATCATATAATTTGCCAGCCATTTTGTTTTACGCAAAAATTTAGAATATGTATTTTCAGTGCAACCGCTTATTTAAGAACTGTGAAACTTGGTGTATAACCTTATATTGTGACCTACAGTCACAGTTGTTCATGATAAAATAATTAGTCACAAGCTGTAGCAGCCATATTGGTCTACGAGAACATTTTGAAAATGTGTTTTCTTTGCAACCACTTTTTGTCAAATGCTTATAATAAACACAGCATAACTCAAACTCATGAAACTTGGCACAATGCTAGAGATCTATGCTGTACATAATCCTATGCAACATAAATCTCATAGGTCATGTGATCTATGAGCCATATTGCTTTTTGTGACAAATTTCGACAAACACTTAAAAATTTTCTTCTCCTTAACTGCTTATATTACAGTTGTGAAACTTGCTGTGTGTATTGCTGTACTGACCTAGAATAAAGTTTGTTCAAGAGAAGTGATTTAGTCACATGATCTAGCTGCCATTTTGAAATGTGTGAATATATTTAAATATCTCTGAAACTGCTAAGTGCAATGAAACACAATTTTGCACATGTGTTTCTTGCAAGGTCCTCTACCAAGTTTGTTAAAACTATGATTTTTCCATGATCAACATGGCTGCTATGAGCCATTCACTGTTTTATTGTTCTTTAATTGCGTACATTTGCACTTTATGCATTATGTTTGCACTATGTAACTATATTACAGTGTGGTAGACACATGATTACACATAGTCATGATCTCTAAAGGCAATATTGCAGTCAAAATTCGCACTGCGCAGTCGCCTTCGTGAAATAAAACATTTGCAAATTTTCATGAAACTTCTGCAAATTGTAGAGGTCTATAGTAAGCATTAGTATGTGTAATTTAAATGCTATGTATTGCATAGCTTGGCGACCATTTTGTTTCGTATGTGCCATTTTTAAAAACTTCAAAAATCTTCTCCGAAACCGCTTATGGGACAGACTTGACATTTTGTTTATAGAGTTATCTTATGACTAACATTCAGATTTGTTCAAGAGAAGTTGATACCTTATGTAGTTTGTCAGCCATTTTGAATTGTTAAAAAATGATTAACGCTACTTTTAAATTAATAATAAAACAAAGAAAACGTTTTACAAAAATGCTTTATTTTTTACCATGTTTATTGACATCTGTGGTGAGAACTAATATGCATAATATGGAGGCTGTATATCATATGATTTGGCAGCCATTTTGTTTTGCGCAAAATTTTGAAAATGTATTTTTAGTGCAACCTCTTATGTAAGAACTGTGAAACCTAGCTGTATAACCTTATATTGTGACCTAGAGTCACATTTGTTCACGACGAAGGAATTGGTCACAAGCCGTGGCAGCCATATTGGTCTACGAGAAAATTTTGAAAATGTGTTTTCTTTGCAACCACTTTTTATCAAATGCTTATAATAAACGCAGCATAACTCAAAAATGCAGGAAACCTGGCACAATGCTACAGATCTATGCTGTGCATAATCCTTTGCAACATAAATCTCATAGGTCATGTGATCTAGCAGCCATATTGCTTTTTGTGACAAATTTCGCCAAACGCTTGAAAATCTTCTTCGGGACCGCTTACGTTACATTTGTGAAACTTGCTGTGTGTATTTCTTTTCTGACCTAGAATAAAGTTTGTTCAAGAGAAGTGATTTAGTCACATGATCTCGCTGCCATTTTGAAATGTGCGAAAATCTTTAAACATCTTCTTCTGAAACCGCTAATTGCAGTGATGCGCAATTTTGCACATGTGCTCCTTATAAGGTCCTCTACCGTTCGTTCAAACTACGATTTTTCCATGATCAACATGGCTGCTATGAGCCATTTGCCATTTATTGTTGTTTAATTGTGTAAATTTGCACTTTATGCATTATGTTTACACTATGTATCTATATTACAGTGTAGTAGACATATGATTACACATAGTCATGACCCCTAGAGGTCTATAGTGAGCATTAGTATGTGCAATTTGAAAGCCATACAATGCATAGCTTGGTGGCCATTTTGTTTCGTATGCGCTGTTTTTAAAAACTAAAAAAATCTTCTCCGAAACTGCTTATGGGACAGACTTGAAATTTTGTTATAGAGTTATCTTATGACTAACATTCAGATTTGTTCAAGAGAAGTTGATACGTCATGTGGATTAGCAGCCATTTTGAATTGTTCAAAAATACTTAACATATTTTGAAATTAATAATACAAAAACATTTAACTAAAATGCTTTATTTTTGCCATGTTTATTGACATTTACAGTGAGAACTATAATATGCATAATATGGAGGCTGTATATCATATGATATGGGTGGCAGCCATTTTGTTTTGCACGCAAATTTAGAAAATCTATTTTCTCTGCGACCGCTTATGTTAGATTTGTGAAAGGAATTGGTCACAAGCTGTGGCAACCATATTGGTTTATGCAAAAATTTTGAAAATGTGTTTTCTTTGCAACCGCTTATGTTAAAGCTGTGAAAATTTGCTATATAACATATGACCTTAAGTTACATCTGTTCATGTTGAAAATATTGGTTATATGGTGGGGCAGCCATATTTTATTATTATTATTCCACCACCGCTTTTTCTATTGCCCATAACTCTTGAACTGCTAATGCAAAACTCTTGGATTCCGGTATGCTGGTACAGCCTATTGCTCTGCTACATCTCATGCAACATTGAACTCATAGGTCACATGCTCTGGCAGCCATATTATTTTTGCAACTAATTTCAATAAATGCTTAAAAATATTTTGCTCTGCAACTGCTTATGTTACAACTTTGAAACTTGCTGTTCTCTCTGCTGCTGTTATCTAGAATTGCTATTGCTCAAGAGAAGTGTCTTGGTCACAAGATGTGGCCGCCATTTTGCATTTTGCGAAAATCTTCAAACAAATCTTTGCATATGTGATCCTGTTAAGGTTATTTACCAAGGGTGTTCAAATAGTAATTTTTCCAGAAACAAAATGGCTGCAGCAAGCCGTTAAACATGTTATCATTATTCAGTTGCGTAAATTTGCTGTTTGTACATGATTGTATATAATCTGTTACAGTTTAATAGACACATGGTTATGTACAGACATAAAGGCAATATTGGGGTCAAAGTTTGCAAAAAACAGTTGTCATCTTAAAATCAAACATTTGAAAATTTTCGGGAAACTAGCAAATTATAGAGGTATTTGGTGAGCTTTAGTATGTGCAACATGAAAGGCATATATTACATGCTGTGCTATTTTGTTTTATATGTACTGTTGGGTGAGATGGATGTGATTTTTATTTTGTATAAAGTTATGTTTTGACTTAGATTCATCTTTGTTCAAGAAAGTTAATTGTTCATGGGCTTTGGTGGTCATTTTGAATTATTCAAAAATGTAATGATAATTTGCAATTAAGCATGAAACAAAACCCACTTAACAAAAATGCTTCAATTTTGTTATGTTTCTTGACAGCTATGGAGCACTATTGTGTGTAATACAGAAACTATAAATCACATGATGTGGCAGCCATCATGCTGTACGTGAGAAAGTTGAAAAAAGTTTTCTTTGCAACAGCTTATGTTAAAGCTGTGAAACGCCAAGTCAAGTCTTTAACTATGTTACTGGACACTCATACCCCTTTCATATCTTCATTTATACTACTTTCATATTTTTTTTTTATACGTTTTACAACCTCATTTGAACATCTTTAAAAACACCATTCATAATCTGGCAAACTATTTGTGTGTCTTGCACACCCACTCGTGCCTTTTTATCACCTGGTCTATCAACAAAATCTTTTATATCTCCTTTCACATCTTTCAAATATGCAATTGCATTCACTTCTCATACACACAGTCACTTTTCATATTGCCATTTACTCACCTTTTATCAGCATACATTGGTTTAATTGGCACGTGATTGAGATTAGTTGTGACTTGTACTAGTATAGAATACTACAGTCCTTCACGTGAGCAATAACACCACGTCAAGGCTTCACCCATGTTACTGCCAATTCACACCCCTTTGATATCTCCATTTATACTACTGTGGTTTTTAATGTATCTAGATTTGTTAAATATAAATACTAAATTCTATCTTAAAACCACTAAACCTTTACAACTAAGTTGTTAAATACTAACAGGTCCGTCCATAATTTTTACAAAGAGTTTTAATAGGAACCAGTACATATGTTACAATAAGTTTATTTACAGATATATGTACACATATATTTTACAGCAAAACAGTCCAAATAATTATTACAGGGCAACAACCTCAATTCGTGCAACACTACTTATTAAATTAAAAAATTACAGAATTTTATCCCAGGAATACTTAGCCAAATTGTCTAATGTTCCCAACATCATCCATCTTTCAGCAGGAGCAGGATAAGAAGAGAGATTTTTGGTGTTACAGTTTTTATGCCCCAATTCAATATGGAGGGGTTTATCAAATGCCATTCAAAGGCTAATGGGAGTGTCCTTCTTAGACAGAGACTAGGCATAGTCTATAGTTTTAATAACTGCTAGGTGAATATTCCAGTGATAAAATGTCACCACATTCCTTCACTTTTTCTTCTCCTATGTTGCCCTGTTTTCTACTTATACCCACTAGTACAGAAGAACACAGTGGGAGCGAAAAAAATATATCATTCCCTCGGCGATACGAGCTCTTCTGTACTTTCCTAGGACTGTCAATTCCTAGTCTAACTTTATACAATTCATTAAAAAAAATTGATCAAAATTATACATAAACACAAAATCCTATGCTAAACACCAGTAGGTGACTGATGAAGTGAGAACTATGAAACGCGTTTGACCTTGTCACCTTGTTGGCGTGTATGCCTTTTATGTATTTTTCAAATAAAGGAGCTTTATATTTTTAAGCCTCAGCCTGGCGGTACTTTATTTACTTTTACCCTTTTCTACTAACCCTTTTTGAGTGCGAGGATTCCGGTTGTTCTACAGCTAAACACCAGTAGCAACATTTATACAATGGTATAAAAATTGGGAAAAATTAAAAGTTCATGTAGGAGTGCGTGTGAATTGTGCCTATAGAACAAAAGTTATAATGGTTCACTGAAGTTCTTTATTGTCATCTTTTGGCATCTGGTCCTTGCATTTGCTTTACCAATCGTCTCTCTTTGAACCACTTTGTTTTTTCCGAGACCCTCAAAGGAATGAAAAGAGATTAAAACCAGGCATATATTTACTTCACACTACAGCACTCCATCTGCAGTAGAAACCACATTCACAGTTATTAACATCAGGTTGGGATGTGCCTTTATCATTGCATCATCCCACTTGTCCCCTTACTTAAAACTTATGTTACCTGCCCTATATGATTATTTACATCTTTATGCCAAATATTATTTTGGCCTAATGCCCCATTTTACATCTCTATTATGATACATTTTATACTTATTGAATTTGTCCAACTCCACCATGATAGATTCTTGGTTAGATCAGTCCTGATGACATCTGAAAAACAACAATCTATATAATATTTGTTATTAGGGAGAGCTGGTGGGAAAGGTGAGAAGCCTTCTGTCTTCATTGTTTTTCTTCCTGTAAGATAAGACTTAAGACAGTTTATATGGAAATTTTCTTGCATATTCAAAACTTAATTATGAAAACACTTAAAATTATTAATTGAACTTAAAACTAAAAGTACACCTTACATGATACAAATGCACTGCAAACAAATATGCTTATATAAAAAAAATGATTTAATGTGAGCACTCCAGCCCTGTCAGCTGTTTCTTTAGAAACTCAATTTGTTGTTTTATTCTTTTGTTTTGTTGTTTGAGTTCCCAATAACTTAAGTTGCCCTTATTGTTTCTGTCATCTGTCCTCAACCTCCTATTATACTTATTTATTCTTCTGTTTATATCACAATTTAATGTCTTGTCTCTCCAGTTTCCTATATTTGATCTTCTACTATTTTGATATCCCCAAAAATTTCTCCTGTTGCCCCTTTCTGATTCCTGCCTGTGAATTTTTGGATTGTTCTCCATTGACTGTTTCACTGCTGAAATTGCCTTAATGGCAATTTCACCATCTCTAAGTTTGTGGAGTTTGGATCATACAGCTTTACAAACTCCTGACACTTTCTAGGGAGAGCTTTAATTGTCCTCTGTATGTGAGCTGGTGACCCCCAGACCATTTGGGTCTGTGGCTGGCGCAGCACACACCAGAATAAAACTATTTTTGCTACTTAAAATGGCCCATCTAGAGGTCTCATGGTAATTTCACTAATCTCTTTTTTTTGACTAGTTAAATTAATAAAAGGTTTTAACTATTCTCCCAGCCTGATCAGATATGCTTGAGTTGAATCCTAATAACCTGTTGACATAGGGACCCATGGCATTTTGAAGCAATTCTGTCTATTTTTGCATGTTCATTCCTACTTCATTGTTTTTAGAGCCCCCTTGTCAAACCAATGGGAAAATTATTACAGCTGTTTGTGGGAACCATTTCTGAAAAATGTCTTTATCTGTTACTGATATTGGTGTAGTTTGCTTTGAAAAGCCTTTAGGAACTTTCAAGCCATTCCAATTCTCAGAGATTATGACTGGCGCGATTGGAACTGAACTTGGGTTTTTAGTGGGACCCACTGCCGTATTATCTTGTTTTATCACTTGTTTTGGCTCTCTCCTTTGTGTCAGTAAGTGATCACAGTCTGCATTTTCACCAGAAATGTCACTATCCTCGTCTTATTTTCACCTGTAACTCATTCATTTTATCTATGCATTCCTTTTTGCTGTGTTCCATTCATTTTAACTGACACTGTGATTTACCTATCTGTATGCTGTTAGTTAAAGCAGATAATCTCTGTCTGTGTTATTTCAGATCTTTATTTTGCTTTGTCAGGTGTCCAATAATGTTTTAGTCCTCTAATTGTTGAAATAACTGCCTGCACTATCATACATTTTCTTTTATTATTAAGAGTTACTACCTGTGTTAATATCTCTGTAGGTTTTGCAATATATAATAGTGTGATGTACAAACTTATTTATTAATTCACTACCTGTTAAACTACTGCAATAATGTTAAAGGGACAGTCAACAGAATTTTTGTTGTTTAAAAAAATAATAATAGGGGGGGCGGAGTCCAGAGCCCATGAGAGTAGTCGCATAACCTTGCTGCTCTGATCCTTATTATATAATATATACATATATTTTCCGTTTTTTAATAGAGTTTGATCTTGGAAAATCTGTCTAACACACCCTGGACTCTTATTTGACAGATGGAGTAATTCAAACTTATCCTTGGAAGTTATTTCTTTTTTAATTGGGATCGGAGCTTTCTTTTGAATTTCTACTAGTGGCGGCCATCTTTAAACCCTCGTGGCTGAGGATTTTTATAATTCTACCCGGATTACCAAGTTACATCGAGGACTTCTACCATCATCTATACCCCCCTGGCGGGTTCTCTTTGGAGACCTGTCGTTAAGGAGCAGTGCTACCTCGTAAGTCACTGCAATAAAAGCTCCTAGTACGACACTATACAGATCTGGACACGTACTGTCTGCTTCACCCTTGCCTGTAGTGCACCGCTACGCTTATATCATGGAAATCCCCTCAAGTTTTCTGGAGGAGCTGCGTAGCATACTGGCTGATCATCATACTGCTTTAGAAACAGAGCTCAATTCAGCTTTTTTTGGGGAGAGGGGTAATCCGCTCCAGCTATCTGAGGCCTGCATGTTAAAGAAGGGGGGAGATGGCGCTTTGGGGCCCCAGCGCTTGTACTCCACCCTCTGCATATCGGAGAGAGGCAGTGAGCCTAAAGACGGAGAAGTACCGACTCAGCCGGATTTCTTGTTGGAGAAGGATGAAGAGATCGCTATTGAGACCTCCCATAACCTACCTCAAATTTCTGCTACAACATTACATGCCTTCTTGGGGCAGAAGAGGGACCGCACTAGCCTGAGTTTCTTACCGCTTACAGCATGCCTCCTCTCTGCTGTGCTGGGATTATGGATGATCCAGGGTGACACAGCTCAGAACTCGGTTTGGCTGCGGTCGCAGCAATACATCTTTTGGGATCCAGGAGGCTTTTTCTTTCTATGTGTCTGAAGGATAACCCGGCGACTGACCCCTGGACGTATGGTGAGAGATTGCATAGAGGGCTATTATCTCTCTTAGAGGACTGGGATCTATTTACGCTGCTGTGTGGAGACTTTCAATTTACGGACTCCTAATAGCTCTATTTCGTAAACAACAGAGTTGTACATCCAATACAGAACTCACTCCAAAGTTTGATCTGTATGGTTAAACGTTCTTTTTGTCTATTAAAGCTTCATAGTGTATATATTATAGTTGAAACGTCACCTTCAGATGTATGTCTATAGTCTGTTTCTATTTGAGCAGTTATTTTATGCTTCTAATGCTTCTAATTCTTACTGTAAGATTCATTGCACATATACTGTTTTTCATATATCACTGCTCTCAGTACTCTGATGCCCTATTATTTGGGGGACTGATATGGGCTATGGGTATGGGCAACCTGTTAAATTCCACTAAATTCATTTCAGCTTTTCTATACTAATAACGTTGATCTCTAACTCAAACTTACCCTCAAGATGCATTAGTACTAAGGTTGATGCAGGCTGGTCCTGCATTGATGTTGTTAGTGATTGCATTCATGAGACCCTACTGTATATCACATGTTTACTAAGCCACATCATATATATTACTGGTTTATGGGAACATCCCTATAGGGTAGCTTCTGATATACCGGCTAATTACACAGATTTTGTCATTTGCATTATGCTGGTGATCTATATTTTATGCTTAGGCAGTATAAGACCTTCTATTTCTCCTTACACCTCATAGGGTGGTATTGACTTACAGATCTTAGACATATCACATATAATATGCTCTACATGATGTACTCTACATTCTGTCAGTCCCAGCTAGCTTAAAAAAAAAAAATAAAAATGACTTGCTGTTATCTACCTGTGTTGGAGTCACTTACTCTATATCCCAATATATTATGCATCCTCACAGATATATTTCCTTGTTATTGATGATCCAGTCCTAGGTCCTAGTTCTACAGCACCCTGGTTTCAGTATAGATTTAATTTTGGTTAGGGAGCATATTTATAAACTTCAAGGTACTTGCTCTGAGAAACTGGACTCTTGATTTCAGGAGTATACCCTAGTCTTTATAACACAGTAATGTTGCGCCTCCTATTATATTCTAGCATGAGGGGAGTAGTGAATCCTTCTATATAGGTGTTCAGTTTTACATCAATATCTATCTTTTGTACTAAGAAGCAGACGTTTGCATTTTAATTAGGTGTGTCTCTTAATCATTCTAGTTCTACTACACTTCTAAAAAAGAGGTTCTCATTTAAAGATCCAAAAGTGGTCTTTTATATTTGAAATAGCCCCCTATATATGATTATATACCACTGGCTGAGGTCCAAGAGTGGCCTCTGTTACCATTTAGGGAGCATACAGAGTACTAGGCATTGCACTTTCACAACGTTACTTTGAATTATTTTTCCCAGGTATGCATTATGTCTTTATCCACACTTATGTTATCATTTACCTGTTATTTTTTTATTGTGATGCTTTGTTTATTATACTCTATGTATGCCTTATTCTGAACCTCAATAAAAAATTATATTAAAAAAATAAAATAAAAATAAATAAATAATAATAATCCCTTTATTACCCATTCCCTAGTTTTGCATAACCAACACTGTTATATTAAAGGGACATGAAACCCAAACATTTTCTTTCATGATTCAGATAGAGAATACAATTTTAAACAACTTTCTAATTTACTTCTATTATCTAATGTTTTATTCTCTTGGTATCATTTGTTGAAGGAACAGCTATGCACTACTGGTTTCTAACTGAACACATGGGTGAGACAATGACAATCAGTTTATATATGCAGCCACCAATCAACAGCTAGAACCTAGGTTCTCTGCTGCACATGAACTTGCCTAGATAAACCATTTCAGCAAAGGATAACAAGAGAGAATCACATTAAATAATAGAAGTAAATTGGAAAGTTGTTTGAAATTGTATTCTCTGAATTATGAAAAAAAATGTTTGGGTTTCATGTCCCTTTAATGGACTTTTTCCTTCTGTAATTACCTTGTATCTAAGCTTCTGCTGATTGCCCCCTTATTTCAGTTCTTTTGACAGATATGCATTTTAGCCAATCCGTGCTCAATCCAGGGTAACTTCACGTGCATGAGCTTAATGTTATCTATATGAAACACATGAACTAATGCCCTCAAAATGCATTCAGATTAGAGGCAGTCTTCAAGGTCTAAGAAATTAGTATATAAACCTCCTAGGTTTAGCTTTCACCTAAGAATACCAAGTGAACAAAACAAAATTGGTGATAAAAGTAAATTGAGAATTTGTTAAAAATTACATTCCCTATTTAAATCATGAAATTTGTTTTCTTTAGACTTTTGTCCCTTTAAAGTTATACCTACTGATCAAGATGTAAAAGATAAAAAAGACAACTCAAATCAAACTTTAAGCAATACACAAGACAATTATTCGACAACTATATCTGACAGAGAAAATTGAAAAATAAAACTACTAGTACAAATAAAGAAATTATGTTGTTCAATTGTGAAAAGCTAAAGTAACAACAATGCACAGACTTTTAAAATATATACTAAAACTCTGAAATGAATAAATTAATGTCTTTCAGCAATATGAAGAAATCAAATATAAACTTTAAAGTGGAAACACATAAATGCACACACATACACAAACACATACACAAACACATACACAAACACATACACAAACACATACACAAACACATACACATACACATACACAAACACATACACAAACACATACACAAACACATACACAAACACATACACAAACACATACACAAACACATACACAAACACATACACAAACACATACACATACACATACACAAACACATACACAAACACATACACAAACACATACACAAACACATACACAAACACATACACAAACACATACACAAACACATACACAAACACATACACAAACACATACACAAACACATACACAAACACATACACAAACACATACACAAACACATACACAAACACATACATACATACATACATACATACATACATACATACATACATACACACATACATACACACATACATACACAAACATACACACATACATACACAAACATACACACATACATACACACACATACCCACACACACCCACACATACATACATACATACATACACACACATACATACACACACATACACGCATACATACACACACATACATACATGCATGCATACATACACATACACACACACATACACACACGCACACATACATACACACACGCACACCTACATACACACACACCTACATACACACACACACACACACCTACATACACACACACCTACATACATAGATACACACACATACACAAACGCCCACATACATTAATAAACATATACACATACACACACACCTACATACATACACACACACACCTACATACATACACACACACACACACCTACATACACACACACCTACATACACACACACCTACATACACCTACATACACACACACACACACACACACCTACATACACACACACACACACACACCTACATACACACACACCTACATACACACACACCTACCTACATACCTACATACATACACACACACACACCTACATACATACATACACACACACACACATACATACATACACACACACACCTACATACATACATACACACACACACACACCTACATACATACACACACACACACCTACATACATACACACACACACACACACCTAGATACATACACACACACACACCTAGATACATACACACACACACACCTACATACATACACACACACACACACCTACATACATACACACACACACACACCTACATACATACACACACACACACACCTACATACATACACACACACACACACCTACATACATACACACACACATACATACACATACATACACATACATACACACACATACATACATACACACATACACACACGCACACATACATACACACACATAAACACACACATACATACACACACGCACACATACACACACACATACATACACACACACATACATACACACGCACACCTACATACACGCACACCTACATACACGCACACCTACATACACACACGCACACCTACATACACGCACACCTACATACACGCACACCTACATACACGCACACCTACATACACACACGCACACCTACATACACGCACACCTACATACACGCACACCTACATACACGCACACCTACATACATTAATAAACATACCCACATACACATACACACACACCTACATACATACACACACACACACCTACATACACACACACCTACATACATACACACACACACACACACCTACATACACACACACCTACATACACACACACACCTACATACACACACACACCTACATACACACACACACCTACATACACACACACCTACATACACACACACCTACATACACACACACCTACCTACATACATACATACATACACACACACACACACACCTACATACATACATACACACACACACACCTACATACATACATACACACACACACACCTACATACATACATACACACACACACACCTACATACATACATACACACACACACACCTACATACATACATACACACACACACCTACATACATACATACATACACACACACACACACACCTACATACATACATACACACACACACACACACATACATACAGACATTGCAAAAAGGTGGTGACATGTTTCTCTGAAAGTGGGAGTATTAGACAATGTCTTTCTTCTTAGCACTGGATCTCTCAGCAATAGGGGCACGGACTGGCATAAGTCAACTGCTAGCTCACTGATAGAGGAAGATTAAAGCTAGACCTGCAGAGGCAAGAGTTTATGCATCGTTTTGTAGCCTTCATCTTGACAATCAGAATAAGACAGAAAATGTTACTCATCACTGCTTGACACTGATAGGCTGCTGAAACCATCAATCAAATCCTTGTTCTTCTTGGTTAAGTTTATTCTTCTTGGTTAGGTTTATATGTAACTACAAGGTTACATATTTGAACTGCAGGCATTAAAATGAAATATATGAGCAAATTAATATTTTTTTTGCATTTTAATAAATGAACTAAATATAGAAGAACTGTTATTATTAAATGATGCATTTATTACAAATGCACATTTCTGGTTATTAGGTATTGTGGTTTGGTCGGAGAAAGTTAATGAAATAAGAACAAAAACTGATGCCATATGCTTTGCATACTGTGACATTCCTCCATCATATATTAAGATTAAAGTAATCATAATTTGTTCATGCTAATGTAATAGTGAGAGCATCATGGAAACTGAAATATGTTGGTAGTACTTGAACAGTAACGTTGTCAATACCCTTGATATAAACATGGTCAATTAATGTTCCACTCTCAGTAGTTCTTTGTGTAACATATTGCATAAATCCATGGTATTCCATTATCTTTTCTACTGGAGGAGATATGAATGTTTTCATTAAAATCTCCTATAATCATTTTGCCACCTAAGTCATTGTCCATTTGACCAATCAACATTTTTTTTTTAAACATTTCAAGTTTGTAGCTCTGAGGTCTGTATAAAACTGCTACAGTCAACCTCTCATTCTCAATTTCAAATACTAAACATTCTAAATTGTGAATTGCTAGATTTAAAATGTTGAACCTTGTATTATTTCTGAAATATACCCCAACTCCACCATGACACTGGTCTTTCAACTTAGCAAACATTTCATTGCTAGTGTCATAATAGTGAAACCTTGATTTGTGATGAAATGTATAGCCATTGATTTTTGGTTCATGTTCCGGACAGTTGGATGTTAACCAAGTTTCAGTTAGACAAAGTCAGCATTCATAATCCTTCTATCTGACTTCAGATCTATAATATGCGCTTGAAGACCCTGAACATTTTGCATTACAATTGTGCATGAAAAAGGTTTATTAGCAGCTGGAGTAATAAACTGTGGCATCATTGCTAAGGCTGCTTCTACCTTTGGATTGCAATAAATGGATGACTCTTTAAAATCTTTTATTATGAGACCACTCAATGTTGTTACATGTCTTAATGCTACATATGCTTGTCCTGGTGCAAAGATTCTATCAAGCGATACAACAGCTTTTTCAACTGACAGTCCTTGAACTTTGTGTATGGTACATGCCCACGCTAATCTTAATGGGAAATGTCATCTGACACCACCACTGTTTGTCACTTGATCTTCCTCTGGTTTTATAGGTGTACTGTTATCTGTTATTTCTGCAATTTTGGTGCTTCTGCCACGTAATTTGTGTCCAACTTTCGGATTATCAAAAAGTACATAAATCACAAAAGGAAAACATTCCCCTGACCTAAAGTATATTTTAGAAACTGTTCCAAAAACACCTTTACTAATTTATCTACAACATCTATATTTTTCAAAAGCATGACACGAGCACCTTCAGATAAATTAAGTATTCTTGGTAAATATGTATTAAACACTTTTTGATGATATCCTTTTTTTTCTAATTGTCCAGTTTTTGGATTTCTAGAAAAGTCTTCTGCTCTAATACTGATAGGTTCCTGACATATTGAATGCAGCATTTTTATATTGTGTGTGTCAACTTCTTCATTGGTTGCACATATGTAAATCTCATGAGACTTCTCTCCAGTTTCACAACTTGTTCATTCAGTGCATCACATTTCTTACGGATTCTTAGTCTATTGAGTAACTCTGCAAACTCTGTATCCTTTTGCCTTACAATTTCAGTCAGTTGTGCAACACAGAAATAATCATTCCACAGATTGATTCCCCTTGTGTCATTATATAATGGTGCTCCTTTCACTGGTGGTAGCTGATAAAAATCCCCAACTGCAATTATGCTCACATTTACAAATAATGAATGGTCACCAGTTTTCTTAATTTGCCTTAATCTTCCATGGATATAAGCGAGCATTTTGTTGTCTACCATAGATATTGCATCAATAATTAAAAGCTGTAGGTGTCCTAATGTACAGCGCAGACTGTTTATCTTTTCTTCAGCAAGTGGTTGATAGGGAAATTGTGCATCTGTTCCTATTGCAAATGTACTGTGAATGGTTGCAGCACCAATATTGAATGCTGCTACCCCTGTTGGAGCTGTTAGTAGAACACACACATCATCAGGGTTTGGAGCTGCACGTGCCAGAAATCTTGCTGCCTCATAATGCAATGCTTTTATTAAATGACTTTTTCCAGTCCCAGCTCCACCAGTAACAAACAAATGTAATGGTTCAGGATTTTCATCAAGTGATCTACTTAAACACCAGTGACGGACTTTGTAGAATATTTAAAATTGTTTATCATTTAAAGACCTCAGCAGAATTACAGCATCTTCTCTAGACAGTATATTCTGACATTTATCACTACGAGAAGCAACAAGATTGTCTTTTAATAACAAATCAGGAATGTTTTCTTCATTATCTGATTTATCAAGTTCATTATTAGTGTCTATTGATTCAATGCATTCTAGTCGGTCTAACTCTTTTTCAGGACATATTTCTGCCCATGCATCTTCTAATGGACTAGTAGCTTCAAGGACTTCCTGTGCTCTATAAATATTTTCAGCCTCTTTCTGAAATGCAGCTTTGTTTGTATCAACTATCATTTTTACTGACTCCACTGTTTTATTTGCACTCTTTACACTACCTAATTTGTAGAAGTCTTCAAATGTCTTAAACTTGACAGGTTTAAGTTGTGAATCCACATAATAAGACAAGAAAAGTTGCAGAATACTTTGATAATATTTTTCTGGGTCTTTAGTGGGAGAAAATCTAGCATATCTCACAACTGCTGGCTGAGTATGAGATCTTTTCATAACGCATTCAAGGCCATTTTTTAGTTCAACTATTTTACTCTTGCTTCTCCTATTTGCCGATATCTCTGATTTTGACAGGATTCTGTATTCTGAGCAAAAACTTGCAAGACATAGGTTGTCAAATTCAGCTCCTTTAGGTCTATTTTTATATCGATCTACTACACTTATCATCCAAATATTTTCTTTATCAATGTCTCCACCTTCACTTTTCTTTTGTAGAACATATAGTGGCAAACTAATTTTTACAGGGTGCTCCCCAGTAGGAATGAACTGCACTTTGCGAGATCCTTCTTTTAGCCTTATACTGGTTACTCTGTAAACAGCTTCTTGAGCACTTCTCTATTGTGAAGATACACACTGTCGAGTCTTTTCAGAGCATGCTTTGCACTTATATTGTCTTCTTTTCGTGCTTCTTTCTGAGCATGATCCAATAATAAACCCATTTCTCTTTCAGCTTTCAGGTGACATTATTACATGTTTTAAAAAATGGTGTAATCTATGATTGAACATTCGTGCAGCTGTTACTGGATTTCTTTGTAATACAGAACATTTGGCACATCAGTCAAGATCTTAAGCTTTTTGTTTACTGCCTTTCTCTTTAAGCATTGTTTATATAAATTCTTTCCATCTCATATCTGCTGATTAAAATGAACAAAACCATGTTGGGATACCCAATTGTCTCAACATTGCAAACAGATCTTTTTGTACAGCTTGCCAAAAAGGTGTGCCCCGAAAAGGTTTCAAAAATTTGTACCCCTCATCAAATTTTAAGATCTTTTGCAAACTTTCTGGGTCAGTTAGCATGTGGGATGATATTTGTTTACCACTTGCTTCAGTTGACCCTGTTCTCAAAGCAATGGATACATTTGACACAATTTGATTAACTTCTGAAACATAATTAATTAAATGCCCTATCCTCCTGGCTTGCTGGAAAAACGTTAATAATAAGAGCCATAAAACTGACTCAACCATAACTATGTACAAAACTGTAATAAACTTAAATAACTTTACATAATAATGTAATAACTTGAAATAAATACACAGACACAGGTGTATGGGATAAGAACCGTGGGTCACATTTATTGCAGAACCTGAGAACCGTCTGGACTCAACAGGGCCAGCTAAAACATGTAGCGGCAATCTAGTTAGGAGTAAGGAACCCCCTGCTAGGAAGAAGGGCCGCGCCCGTGAATGCCCACACAAGCGGAGCTCAGCTGCACGCAGAAGCTTAGGGAGTTCTCGGCATCTTAAAATGGGAGGGACCCCAGGCGCGCGCCTGCAGAGATCACCCTCCCCTGGGCAGCCGTCACTCTACCTCTGATGGCAAACCGGGGCGCGGACCAACCGCCTAACCAGGGTGTAAATTAAAGATCTCCGGACCAGTAGGACCAGGTGTGACTAGACGTGTATCCATGCCACTACCTGGGGAGTCAAACTACCATCCTTGGACTTAAGGAAACAAGCCCTCATCCAGCCTCGGACACCTAGCTGAAACACCCTGGTGATGTAACAGCCTAAAGATTGCCGCATGAACCAATGCAGGGAGGGAGGGAGGGAAGCTGTGAAGACGAGCTGGAAAAGAGGGTTTGGGGCCTGGGAGCTGACTACTTAAAGGTAAGGTAAAGTTTCAAGTAATTGCAATCATATATTGATAGTAAATATCACTAATAATGTAGTCGCTAACTTTTTTTTTAAAAATAATTATTCTACCTGTAATCCAAACTTTTTATTTTCAAGCGTTGTATTCCATCCTCCTCCCCCATGCCACTTCCGTGTTTCTCTCTGTTATTACAGGAAGCGTTCTCACCCCTTTGTTGTCGTCACGTTTTTTGCGCGTTCACAGAGTAAGTATTTTATGCACATGCGCCACTTCCCCCGCTGCCAGATACATTGTTGCGCATATAACGATCTAGTCATTGAACTTGTTAGTTACGTTCATCGCAGGCAGCAACTGAAATACATTTTTCGGCGGTCCGTTTTAAAACCTATTACTTTGATCTTTCCAAGTAAGTTATGTCTAATAATAATACTTATTGAAATTCAAAATACTATATTGAAATTATTCTCGCAATATTATACTTTTAATCAGCTTTATCTTTTTGAATTTATACATTTTCAAAGTATGTAATCCTTGTTTTTATTTTGGGTGGGACGCTGGCATATATTTGAATAGCTTTGAGATTTCTAATTAGAACAATATCTAATTACATTCTAACCAATGCTGCCTCACAATATGACAATATAATCTCGGTAAATTAGTAAATATTACTTTTTTTCAGTTATTCTTCTTTATTTGATATGTGAATTATTTTTTGGCGGTCAATGTTATATCTATAATTTTTCACATTTTTAATGCTATAGCCGTGTATCAATCAATATATGATTATTTTCAATTTATTTATAACCATTTTCATCTCCAATAATTGGGATCATCTACATAGCTCATTCATAAGTCATTGTTTTACTCAATTTTTTTTGTTTGTTTATAAATGTTTTCAAATGATCAAATTTTATTTTATAAGCATACCAATTTTATTTTATTTTCACTAGCTCTATATATATTCAACATTTTTAACAAATTAGCATTATAATTGTTAAAATTAATTATATGTTCTCACTTCTTTGCATTGAACATTCATGTTACATTTCTTTGAATTTCTATAGTCAATTTCTTTGATTTCAATAAATTTCTGTGCTGCAGGTTAGTTTTCAGCTTTTAAAACTTTATAAGTGATGTGTTACTCATGTTTGGATATTTTAATAGCTTCTTGAAAGCTCTTTTCTTTATCTATTCTTTAGTGTTATCTTTCAAATATTTCAAACCCCTTTTATTCTACATTGAAAGAACGTAAATATAGATAAAGAAAGCACTAAAGACAGAGAAACAGAGCTTACTATATCTAGAATTCAAATTATCTTTCAATATTTTATCTGAAGAACCCTAAAAAAATAATATAGATGTGTACTTACAAATAATTAAATTTAATTTAACTCTATATATATATATATATATATATATATATTTATATATATATATATATATCTCTCAATATCTCTCTCTCTCTCTCTCTCTCTCTCTCTCTCTCTCTCTCTCTCTCTCTCTCTCTCTCTCTCTCTATCTATATATATATATATATATATATATATATACAGATCTATATATAGATCTAGATATATATATTTATCGCACAATATATATATATATAAAGAGAGAAATAGATTTATATATATATATATATATATATATATAGAGAGAGAGATATATAGAGAGAGATACTGAGAGATCTCTCTCACTATATATATATATATATATATATATATATACCTGTATGTAGCTATATAGATATATATATATATATATATATATATTTTTATATGTTTGATATATATATATATATATATATATATATATATGTGTATATATATATCTGTATATGTGTATATATATATATATATATATAGATTTAATTTTTTGCATGTGGCATAGCACTACATCCGTATATGTGTATCTACAGCCTTGTTGCAATCCTCAAGGTGTAATTTAGTATAGCATAATTCTGTGGAGTGCTCTCAAAGGAATTTGTATGTAGATAAGAACCAATCAATCTTTATTTACAACCTCTGATATAAATCAAAAAGAGTAGAAGTTTAGTCCTACAGATGTCCTTTATCAAAACTAATACTAATCAGATAAGCTGAAAACAGCGCCTCACTTGACCGCAGTTCACCGGCAATGAACTATAGATAACCTATTTTACTGCTTTTAGCATTTGAGGAGCTGTTTTCAGCTTATATTCTCTTTTTTTATTTTTATGAATGACTTTTGTATAACAGATGTTGTAAATAAATAATTTTCTTTATGGTCCACATACAAAGAGCAATGTTAGTTCTCCCTACCCTATCAAGCGAAAACACACACACATATATATATATATATATATATATAGATATATATATATATATATATATATATATATAACTATATATAGATATATGTACATATAAATCTAGATAGATATAGATAAATAGAAACAGAGAGACAGAGATATAGAGAGCGAGAGAGAGAGATAGATAGATAAAAAGAGAGATAGAGAAAGAGATGGAGAGAGACAGAGACAGATAGAGTCTGAGACAGATAGTTATAGAGAGAGAGAGAGACAGAGATAGAGAGAGAGAAAGAGAGAGACAGCGATAGAGATAGATAGAAATAAAGATAAAGATAGAGATAGAGAGAGAGAGAAAGAGAGACAGCGATAGAGATATAGAGAAATAGAAAGACAGAGAGAGATAGAGAAAGAAAGAGAGAGAAACACATAGAGAGAGAGAGACAGAGAGAGATAGAAAAAGATAGACAGTGAGAGATAGACAGTTAGAGAGAAAGAGAGACATATACAGAGCGAGACATTGATAGAAAGAGATAGAGATATAGAGAGAAAGAGAGAGAGAGACAGAGATAGACAGAGAGAAAGAGAGTGATAGAAAGAGAGAGAGAGATAGAGAGAAAGAGAGAGAGAGAGACTGAGATAGATAGACAGATATAAATATAGTAATAAAAAGAGAAAGAGAGATATAGATAGAGAGTGATAGAAAAAGAGACATAGACATAAAGACAGTGAGAGAGACACAGAGATAGAGAGAGACACAGAGATAGAGAAACATTGAGAGAAAGAGATATAGATAAACAGCTAAAGATAGACAAAGAGAAAGATAGATCAATAAATAGACAAATATAGAAATAGAGAGATAAAAATATAGTGAAACATAAAGAAAGAGAATCAGAGATACAAGGAAATAGAGAAAGAGAGAGAGACAGTGAGAGAGACAGAGAAAGATAGAGATATAGAGAAACAGATAGACAGAGAGAGACAGAAATAGAGATAGACATAAAGAGAGGGAGAGAGAGAGACAGAGAAAGACAGCGAGAGATAGAAAGAGCGAGATATAGAAAAAGAGAGAGAGATAGAGAGAGACATAAATTGAGATAGACAGAGATAGATAAGTAAAGAGAGAGAGACCGAAATAGAGCGACAGAAATAGAGACAGAGAGAGAGAGGCAGTGTTTGAGATAGAGACAGATACAGAGCGAGACAGCGATATAAGGAGAGATAGAGAAAGATAGAGACAGAGAGAGATAGACATAAAGAGAGAGATAGAAAGAGAGATATCGAAATAGAGAGAGATACAGATACACATAGAGAAAAAGAGAGAGATAGAAAGAGACATATTTAGATTTACACATAACTCTAAATAGAGAGAGAGAGAATCTTATAGATTAATAAATTTAGAGAGATATTCATATATAGAGAGAAATATAGAGAATGAAATTGAAAAAAAGAGAATTAGACAGATAGACAGACATACATGAATTAAAAATGATGTACCCTTTGCCCACAGTCGTTGAGATGGCATAACCCCCTATTACTATATATAGTGACACTGTGTAATCCAATATTAGTGTATATATTCATTTAGACAGTCTGTATTATTTCATTGACACTCATGGCATGACCCTACCCGCACAAGAAATATATACAGTTTGAATAGTATTCTGTGACATGGTCCAGCACCCACGTACTGTCTATAGTAGTATTCTATTGACTCTAACATTATTTTTAAACACCATGCTGTAGTGACACTTTATTTATTATTTTTTAATTTTTTTTAAAAATAGAAAGACACATACATACACAGTCACATACATACATATACACATACACACACACATAGAGAATGAGTTATTCCAAAATTATAACTAACTCATATATCAATATAAATATTTTTTTAAAAATACATCATGTAATACTGACAAGATATAATTTCCTTTCAAAATTTTACATATAATTAATTTTTTTTTTATAATTTTTTTTTTTCTTTAACCACCCTTGGTGGGCCATTGTCTATTGTGACCTGTGCACTACCCTTTAGTTTATTATTTTTTAACTTAAAATGTAAAATTATTTTTTAATTATAAATATTAAAAAGAAAATATATATATATATATACAGTTCTAACACTATACTAGTTATAGAAATCCTTGTCTACATCATATATTAAATTATAATATCACTTTTTTTTTCTTCGATGTTTATTACAGACATTAAAAAAAAAAAACAACATAATTACATGAAGTTCAAAGTTATCTAATATGTAATTTAAAATTATACTATCAAATTTACACATTTAAATTGACATTAATGTATTAATATTTTATTTTAAGATTTCAATTTTCTCGTAAAATATGACAATTAATCTAAAATTGGAATATTAAAACATTTTACAATAATAACACATATATATATATAATATAAAGAAAAAGGTTAATACAAATAACTAATTGATTGTAATTTATTTTTCAGATTGAAAGTTATGCCTGACTGCATTGTAATTGGGTGCACCAGCTCTAGCAAGAGAGTTGGTGGTCAAAAAGATGTCAGCTTTCATGTCTTTCCGAAGACTCATGAAAAGATTAAATTGTGGTTGCAGCAAACCAATCAATATACAGGCGATCAAATGGAAATAATGGTCCAACGTATCTTTGATACAAATAAAAACCTAAGATACAGGATGTGTTCAAAACATTTCCATCCTGATTGCTACTACACACATGGCGTGAACAAAAAATTAAAACCAGATGCTGCACCAACAATATTTCCTTCGAGATTAACTCATTATTCTCAAACACCTTCAACTGATAAACCTGATGCATCAGGATCAGCTTTAACTTTCCATGAATCACCATCCACCTCAACAACAGCTTTTCTACTTGAAAAAAGAAGCAGAATTCAAAGATGTCATGCATGTGGTCAAAAATGTAATATCATCACTACAGAATCTTCAACTAATACTGAAAATATAGTTCATCAAGATAGCTCTACGCAATTTGATAATTTCCATGGCACTTTGAGTTCAAGTGTACAAACTTACAAAATTATTCCAACATTTTCTAAAGGTACATCGACAAGGGAATATTTTAAAAAAAAAGATCAATACACCTGGACTATGGGTGACATATCAAACGACAATACTATTGAAGGCAGCATTGCATTTCGAAGTGCAGAACTGATGGCTGAGGGTATAGAAACAAACTTACTGCAGAATCCAGTCTTACAAGTGGATATTGAAATTGATAATGTACCGCAAATTATCAGTAATCCTATAGCTGATATAATACCAGAGAGTGAAGTTTCTGAAATTTCATTCATTTCATTAAACTCAGAAAATGATGACAACGCTATGATTGAGGACCAAGACACAGGATCAAAAGATCCTACATACCTGCCAGAGACAACAGAGGAAACCATGGACGAGTTTTCAATCCAAGAAGAATTAAATAATTTGGTATTTGTAGAAGAAAAAAAATACATAGTATTTGAAAGATGTTTGGATGAATTATTAAAATGAATCCCATGCCGCTTCAAAAACAATTGTGATTCTCCAATGATGTCAACTCAAAAAAGACTAGTAGGGACTATGTTGATAGTAACCGGAGAATGTGAATCCGGTCATAACTCTGCATTATGGTATAGTCAACCTACTATCGGCCAACGACTAGTAGGAAACATTCTTGCCTGTTCCTCGCTACTTTTCACAGGTAATCAATTTGAAAAAATTAATGATTACTTTACATATTTTGGTATACCTTTTTTGTCAAAGCAAACGTTTTACAATTACCAGAAAACATTTCTGTTTCCGACTGTGGACATCTTCTGGAAAGAAGAATGTTCAAAAAATCTTGAAACTTTCAAAGGACGTGGTATCGCAATAACAGGAGACGGACAATGCGATAGTCCAGGGTTTTCGGCAAAATATTGTACATATACAACCATGGAGGCCAAAACCAAAAAAAATTTAAATTTGGAAATTATTCAAGTCACTGAGGCAACATCATCAGTTGCGATGGAAGCAAAAGGATTTCGGCGTGCAATGAACCAAATGATAAGCAAGGGATTAATGCCAGTGATGGTTGCCACCGACAGGCATGTCAGTATAAGGAAAATACTGCGTGAAGAATACAAAAACATCAATCACCAATTTGACATTTGGCATTACACCAAAAGCCTAAAAAAGAAAATAATTGCTGTCAGTAGAAAGAAAAATTGTTCTGAACTTTCAAAATGGGTATTATCAATTGCCAATCATTTATGGTCCTGCAGTGTTTCTTGTGAAGGTGACGTCGAGAAAATGGAAAAATTGTGGAAATCATGTCTATATCATGTACTAAATATACATTCTTGGATAGACAATGGCGTAGAATGGACATGTGGTCATGGTGAATTACAAAAAGATGAAGAAAGAAAGAGAAAATGGCTGACAAAGCAATAGGAGTCTTTCCATGAGTTGGAGAAAATAGTGTTGAACGATCAAATTATTAAAGATTTACGACATCTTAATTTTTTCTGTCATACCGGTAAGCTCGAGGTCTTCCATAGTTTGGTCTTGAAGTATAGACCAAAAAGAATCCATTTCAGGATGGATGCTATGGAGGCTCGTACAAAACTTGCCGCTCTTGCAAACAACATGAACACACATCGTGTTCAATCCAAAGTTAAGCATCCAACAACACGAAGTGGAAGTTATGGTGAATTGCAATTCGACACATATTTCCCCAAAAGTAAAAAAGAATGGATGGTGCGACCTGTATATGATGACATGGATTTGTCTTACATCCATAAAATGAGTACGGAGGTCTTGAATTTAGTGGAAGGCACATCGACACATTCATGGGAATCCAAAAACATGCTTTTACCACCAAACATTGCCTCCACACCTCGCCCGGACAAAAAATTACTCATTGAAAAGCATACATCAAGATTTGGTCAAAGAAAACTTTAACATTCAACTATGCGCTAATTTCAAATCTTGATTATTTTATTATTTTGATTTTTGGTGTTATAAAATTTTTTTTTTTTGGTTATTAAAGTTTATTATTACAAGTGATATTGTCTTTAATTTATTATATATTTAGTTTATAATTTTCTCTTTACATAATTTTTAAAATAAAATTTGATTTATATTAGAAATTATATTATAAAGAAAGTTTATCGATTGTCTATATTAATTTATTTCTACATCTATATATATATATATATATAAATCTTTCTCGATTTTTATATATATATATATATATATATATATTTATATATCACTCTCTCTCTATATATATATCTCTAAATATATATATATTTATATATCTCTTTCTCTCTCTGAAGCTCTCTCTATTTCTATCTATTTCAATCACTTTCTCTCTCTTTTTCTCTATCTCTTTCTATATCTATGTCAATCACTTTCTCTCTCTTTTTATCTCTCTCTCTCTTTCACTCACTCTCTCTCTCTTTCGCTCTCTCTCTCTTTCGCTCTCTCTCTCTTTGTCTCTCCTTTGCTCTCTCTCTTATTCTTTCTCTATATTTCTTTCTCTTTATTTCTTTCTCTCACTCTCTCTATCTCTCTTTCGGTCTCTCTCTCTCTTTCTTTATCTTTAGCTCTATCTCTTTATCTCTCTTTCGTTCTTTTTCTCTATCTCTTTCTCTCTCTCTCTCTATTTTGCTCTATTTTTATCTATCTTTCGCTCGATTCCGCTCTGTTACTCACTCTCTCTCTCTATCTCTCTCTTTCTCTCTCGATCTCTCTCTCTCTTTCGATCTCTCTCTCTTTTGCTCTATCTCTCTCTCTTGCTCTCTCTCTCTCTTTTGCTCTATCCCTCTCTATTTCTTTCTCTCTATTTCTTTCTTTCTCTCTATTTATTTCTCTCTATTTCTATCTCTCTCTCACTTTCTATTTGTCTCTCTCGCTCTCTCTCTCTTTTGCCGCTCTATCTCTCTTTTGCTCTCACTCTCTCTATCTCTCTCTCTCTCTATTTCTCTATCTTTAGCTATCTCTCTTTATCTATCTTTCGTTCTTTTTCTCTCTCTCTCTCTATTTTGATCTCTTTTTCACTCACTTTCGCTCTGTTACTCTCTCTCTCTCTTGATCTCTCTCTCTTTCTCTCGATCTCTCTCTCTTTCTCTCGATCTCTCTCTCTCAAACCCTCTCTCTCTCTTTCGCTCTATCTCTCTCTATTTATGTCTCTCTCTCTATTTATTTCTCTCTCTATTTATTTCTCTCTATCTATTTATTTCTATATCTCTATTTCTTTCTCTCTATTTCTTTCTGTCTCTCTCTATCTCTCTCTCTCTCTCTTTCGCTCTGTCTCTCGTTCACTCTCACTCTCTCTCTTTCACTCTCTCTCTTTCGCTCTATCTATTTCACTCTCACTCTCTCTCTTTCACTCTCACTCTCTCTCTTTCACTCTCACTCTCTCATATATATATATATATATATATATATATATATATATATATATATATATATATAGAGAGAGAGAGAGAGACATTTACAATTTTAAAAAGATATAATTTTATAAAGATAAATTTGTACATAATATAAGATAATTGACATAATTTACAATATTGAAATTCATTTCACGTATATCTAAACATTTTTTTTTTTTAATATATTTTTCAAAATACTCAATTGAATACGTAGTCATGAACT